>NW_027271250.1:1800000-1990000 GCF_040938485.1 Diadema antillarum | reverse complement strand
CGAATGTCGACCGCTATCCCAGGTAACGTGATAAAAGTTCCTCTTTCTGTCTCCTCCAACCACCCCCCCCCCCCCCCTTCCCTCCGCTGACGTCATAAACAAAGACAGCTCCTGTATACATATTCTGGTAATTCAGACGATGAGTCTGCATTTATTTTACGCGTGGTCATTGAATAACTACTGTACACAAGCCTTGATACACCTGATCTTGTTACGATAATAAAATCGTGTCATCCCAATGGACAAGGTCATGAGGATAGGCCTATAATATAAAAGACCTTAACTGAGCGTTTGTCACCTGCTGTCACGGTTGAAGGGATGGTATAATTTTGGTTGAGATGGGGGTTCAGGTTATAAATTTTTGCGAGATTATTTTAGAAGTCACTTATGAAATATTGAGCTGACAATTTTAAGAGGAATTCAAAGTTTGTTCGATGACAATTGGTTATGAAATGGCTAGGATATCCAAAAGCAAAGCAAAACAAAGTGGTCCTAGTAAAAGGTGGGTCCCACCTTTTATTAGGAACACTGTTTTTGAATATCTCAGCCAATTCAAACTCGATTCTCATCAAATAAACCTTTAATTCCTCTTAGAGTTGTATGCTATTTGATATTTCATGTATGTGGTTCCTAATTACCCCGCAAAAAGTTAAACTCTGAATCACCATCTCAACCAAAACTATACCATCCCTTTAAAGTAAATCCTCCACTGTATTATGAGTTAATACGCAAGGTTAAAAAAGGACGCATTTCTTTTTCTAAACAGATAGAATATTGGTACGTTTTCTAATTTCTATAATGTTGATAGATATTCTCCGACATGATAAGACACATATGCAAACAAAGAAAAGTATAAGAAACTCGATGAAAACAGATTTGGGAGCACTATAAATACAAAGTCTAAGACTATAAAGAAGTTTAGAGAGCGACGCTCTTGCAAAAAAAAAAAAAAAATCACAGTTATGGAAACCATCACGTAGACGATAATGTGAGTGTGCAATGAGAGCGTATTTTGTCATTGTTTTGTACTTAATTAACTGTAAATTATTTATTATCATAATCTTGTCACGCCAGCAGGTAAAATGATATAGAGAATATAACGGAATATATGCAGGAAAAATCTGTACTATTGTGCCTAATAGAAATTGGTCTGAATGAGTTGTGCGTTTTATCGGGACCACAGGTGTATTTCAGCCGTACAAGAGGATTTTTACTGGACAAGCAGACTTATACGTTGATGGCGGAGTCATCTGTAACTATCCTGTCCACTGCTTCGATGGTAAGACGAGAACTATAAATAACGAAAAAAAAATTGTGTGTGGGTGTGTATGCGCGGGGATGGGAACTTTTTCATGTTATTGTAGTTGTTTGTTGAAACATGGACCTACACAAGACATCTTCAAAATGATGGGACTTTTTTCTGACTCACTCTGTATTCCTACACTTTACGTCTCGATATTCCAGGATGGTGGCTGTCCATGAAACCAGAGGACTCGTATTTTCGGAGGATGCAGGATCTTGAAAAGATTGCCAGGTTGCTTATGAAGGAAGAGCGCTTTGGAACATTCAACGACAAGACGTTTGGGATGATTACAGTAAGTAAACAGTAACTTTACAGTAAATACGTGATGTATTACTGTTATTACTCTTCTTGTTGTTATCATTATCATCATCATTATCATTATTGTTACAATCATTATTGTGGTCACAATGTTAGCAGAGTGTTTGTGTAAGAAACAAAAACAAAGCTGTGGACGAGATGAAAGTTATCAGTTTTTGATATTTGCTTTTCCTCTTTGCCACATTTTTTCTGTTCTTATCGCAGTTCAGTGAGCATGAATCCCACACACTTCCAAACAAGCCCGAGCTGATCTCAACGTCGGCTCCTCTGCCCAATACAAAACTCGCAAGGTACAACAGTAATAACGCCATACACTTGAGTGTAGGTGTGTGTGTGTGTGTGTGTGTGTGTGTGTACGTGTGTGTATGTGTGTGTATGTGTGTGTGTGTGTGTGTGTGTGTGTGTGCATGTGTGTGTGTGACCTGCCTGTCCGTCTGTCTGCATTTATTAACGTGACTACGAAGGGAGCACTTAAAAGGTGACTCATGACCAGTCTGAAGTGAGTCTGAGAATGAAGAAAAAAAAATTATAAGCACAACGCTAGGGGCACTACAGTGAAAATTTGATCAAAATCGGATAAAAATTTGAATAGGGAAGTTATAAAATTGTGTGCCCTGGAAACTTTAATATATTGTGTATTAACTGTAGAGAAAGTTGTGAGGCGATGACATCATCAACTTAATCACTTGCATTTACATATTGCCTGTTCAAGAACTGTAATATGAAAACTAGCAAAACTCCACATTGTCACAACTTCCTTGATTTTAATCCGATTTTGATCACATTTTCAATGTTTAATTTCACTTAAAAGATTTTTCCCTCTCTTATCAGAAGAACTTTCGATTAATCTGGAATTCCCTTAAACGCTAATGAGCAAGTCACGGCAGGACCAATGACTCTGAATCCCCTCCGATCAAAATGGACGAGGCAATGGGGATATACAGCGCCTTCAGAATTGCCTCGCACAACCGCTGTTGCTAGCTGGGGCTCGAACCAGGACCTCATGATTCAGAGTCTTTGGTCTTATCCACAGGACCACAGCTAATCCTCAGTCGGTCTTTTAATACAACAGCTTCCACATTAACCGCGATATTATGTTACACACTTTTAATGTATACTATACTAGTGATTGTTTAACGGTCATCCAATCCATGTCCATGTTTGATTTTGTTCCAACCCGAATGTTACAAAATGCGTCTTGACATGTTGTGCATATCTTTCGTATTCTTGGTTTTAACTATGTTTCTGTTACGGGTTATGAATTTACAAAATACACAAATGAAATTGTTTTGGCAAAGCTCATATGTTCTAAGACCTACTTAGTTATCTCTTTCTGATATGTTTTTTTCCTTAATGAAAGAAAAAAGATACTCATCAAGAATCTAAACGATGGGGGAAATAAAGTTTGTCAAACACTACACATTACAGTGTAATCGCACTTTTATGCAATTAATGTTTATTGTGTGTTTATTTGTTTTTTTATGTGATTGGTGCCTTTTTCTCAAATTCAGTGTTTTCATGCGAATAAAAAGTCTGGAAGAGTATATTCACAGGCGATATTTACACCACGTCCCCCCCCCCAAAAAAAAAAGAAAAAAAGAAAGAAAGAAAAAAGAGAAAGCCACTGATAAGAATACGATTCCAGGGTAAAACATCTTAATTCCGAGCTAACTTATACCCAAGAATAAATGTATATAGCCTAACTGGATTTTTGCTATCATAAATGTTGTCAGCATAGAGATTTTGTATATCTTATCTTTACGGTTATCAACGTTTCTGCTTATAGAACTTGTGACCTCCGATATTTTGTGTGATTCTCCCACGGGGTTGAATACCTATAGCACAATAATTATGAGTTCGTGGTGAGCTCTGGGTCAATACTGCGTTCACTTGTGCGTGACCTATAGGACCACTGTACTGAGTATTCAATTCTCTGAACTACAATCCTTCACAAGCCTATAGATCTCAGCCAAAATTAAGCCATAGCGTTAGACATATTGGGATGATACAACACTAATACTCAATCGGCACGGCATTAGGGATGGTATAGTATTGGTTTCAAAATTGGATTCAAATTTTAACATCTTTGCGAGATACTTAGAAATTACTTTATGAAATGTTAAAGAGCATGGAATTCTAAGAGAATTCAAACTTTATTTGATGAAAGATTGTATTCTAAATGGCTGATATATTAAAAAACACAGTAAAACAAAACGACCCTGATAAAAGATAGGTCCCACCTTTTATTAGGACTGCTTTGTTGTGGATATTTTAAAGGGATGGTGCAGTATTGGTGGAGATGAAAATTGGGCTTTTAACTTTTTGCGAGATACCAAGAAAACACTTATATATAGTACAGAGCATACCATTTTAAGAGGAATTCAAAGTTTATTTGATGAAAATCGTTTTTGGAATTAATGAAACATCCAAAAACAAAGTAAAAACAAAGCGATCGTAATAAAGTGTGGGTCCCACACTTTATTAGAATTTCTCTTTTTTGGATATTTCAGCCATTTCAAAACCAATTTTTATCAAATAAACATTGAATCCCTCACTGAATTACATGCTCTTTCATATTTCATAAGAGGTTTCTCATTATCTCACCAAAAAATAATGGAAACCTGAAATTAGGTCTCAACCAAAACTGTACGATCCCTTTAAGCCATTTCAAAATCAATTTTCATCAAATAAGCTTTGAATTTGACGAAACTACGAGCTAATAATCACCGAAGATTAAGACTTCGAGATAATCTTTAAGTTTAAGAACGTCGTGTAAATGTAACTTACTCCTAAACGCTGAGAAAGGGGGGGGGGGGGGCTGAAAAAACGTGAAGTGACATACAATGTCACATTATGTGCAGTCAATCTCTTTCATGTCTATAAGGACTGGTGGACGGCATAGGCGGCGGAACCCGGACGAAGTGAAACAGGGATATCAACTTTGGCTATGCCATGGAGCTATTCTGTAACTCCATTCGTTGTTATTAAAGCTCTTCCTCCCCTCTCCAGAACACAGGACGATGTATTAGGTGATTACAATGATCAATGATGCAAATGGATAACATTCATTCAAAAGCTGGTGTGATCATCTTCGTCTAGAAAGCTCGCAAGACGGGTTTGTGTTCGTACAGGGTATTTTGGTTTTCTAGGGTAAATACCCCCTGGACAATTACCCCATGACTCTTCCCCCTTACCCTAAACCCAATCCTAATAAAATAAAAACAAATAAGGAAGTTATGTCATTTTGAAATTTTGGTAATTTTTCACGAAACAGTTCGTGAATATAATGCAAATGGCAAAGTGAGCATGTCATACCCTTACAACTTGCCATATAGTTTGTACATACCATTTTCGAATTTCCACTTTTTCATTCAAATGCAATTATGCCCGAGGCTCAAATCCTGATATATCTAACTGGTCACTATTCTGAAGTTATTCAACCATCGCAGGAATAACATCATGTTTTAGACTTCAATGACAGAAAAATTGAATTTTCGTCATTTTTTTGTGTGTGTGTGTGTGTACACGATCAATGAAAAATTGTGAGGGTATGACATGCATGGTCAGCTCACTCATTTGCATAGGCCTATTCATACTCACTGTACAAGAACTGTTTTGTAGAAATTAGCAAAAGTTCAAAATTTCATAACTTCCTTGTTTTTCATCCGATTTCAGCCAATTTTTTCCGTTGAATTCGTAAGATTTTACTCTTTTTTATCAGTCTAATCTGATTTGAACTGGATTTCCCCTTTAATGTCTGGTTCACTTGCCTCGGCCTCCATTGCAGGGCCCATGTCGAACTCGAGGCCAGTCGGAAGCAGACTCTGCGTAATCACCACAGGATGACGACGGCTATGAATCGTTTCCTGCAAGTCCTCAGCGAAAACGACGTCGGCGAGAATCAAACGATCAGCCTCGACGAATTGCAAAATGCTATTGAGAAGGTAGAAAAAATAACGAAGCTCAAACCACTTACAGAAATGATCAATATGGGAGCGAAATTCACTGTGCTTAAACGGTCAAAACATTTTAAATAGCTCACATTTCTATCCCAAATATAAAAAATAATGGTCTATCTTTATTGTCATAAGAATGATTTTGAAATCATATAAATTCAAATTCATTTTGCAAAATGAGGGTTTTTGAATATTCAGTCATGATACAATTATAAATCTATGAAATGGATATGCTAGATACGATAAAATTCTGCATATAGTGCGCAGCAAAACCTGATGCTTTTAAAATGATACAATCACGAGGCAAAAAGATGTGTCTTTAGCTTTGATTTAGTAACAATTCATAACATTTGACACAAAAGAAAAAGAAGAAATGTAGAAGTAGGGGTGATTTGATTGGAATTAAATCAGAATGGAACAATTCACATTTTGTCTATATAGAACAACACATGATCCGATTTTTGATCATTATTCTGCACTGCTCTGCAGTGATTCTTATTTGTTTTCTTATGAAATTATACAATTTTAGAGTGGATTTCTTCTTTAAGAGTGTTTTAAGTCGATATAGCTACATAAGATACAAACAGAGTGTTAGAAAGGGTTAAGGGGGATAGTTTGGAACAGAATTTGCGTTAAAAAAAAGAAATACGCCACTTCTCAATTTGCCATCAGAGCGGGGACAAGTTTTCTACAGAGGACGCGAAGGTCTTATTCGGCGAGGGCGCCACCATCGATGAGATCTTTAAACGTCTTGACATCAATGATGACGGCAGTGTGAGTATAGTATCAACCAGAATATTAGTGAGTCTTTGGGAATGATGCAGCGTAAATACATGTTCTTACAAAATAGAAGTTCAGCAACTAACAAGCGGATTGCGGGGACGGTCCGACGTCCGTCCTCTGGCTGCAAGCCTTCTTTCCAACCTGGCGGTTATTGTTAGTATATCATACAAGGAGAATTGTTTTATTCCTGAGGTCATTATCATTTAACAATAATGATAACAATTTATATCAACATAAAAAATCATGCTAGTTGACAATCTGGAAGGGTTTGGAAGTTAATTTTTTTCAAAAAGTACACGTAACTGCATTTATTTCATATTCGCCTGATGTTGTTTCTTTAGCTTTATAATTGATTCATTCATTGTGATACATTTCGTGTACGGTCATATTTTTTTTTCTCGTAACTGTCCTTCCCATAGTATTCCTGATTCATATAATTATATTGTGTGTGTTGTAACGTCTGTTGTGACAGTCAATTAAATGAGTAGATGTGATGTGATTTGTTTTTGTATTGTTATTGTAAAAATGTTAATGGAAACAAAATTTCGATGTCATATCATAGACCTATAGAAATTAATCTGAATCACCCTCGTGACCTTTTACTTCAGATCCACTTTGAAGAGTTGATGTCCTTTGCCCAAGAGGCAGGCATTGGAATACAGAGTCAGTACATCGGGTCGGGGCGAAACGACATCAGGTCAACTAGTCAGTTTGTTGGCGGGATCTTCCAGACGTTACTCACGAGTGTCAGGCGGTCATTCCTTGCGGTAGGGCTCCTAACTGTATAATAATAATAATGGCTACTTGTATAGCGCACAGGCCCACTTTTCAGTGCTCATGGCGCTTCAAAAATGAAAAGATATAAATATACAAGCATATACATGTTCAAACATGTCAACAAAGAAGAAAATAGCAAACAAAAAAGAAATATACATACCAAATAAAGAAAAAAAAACTTATACCAATTAAAAATACAATATCGTTCCGAACATTAATGACATACAGCAATTATATTTATACAGTCCTCAGTGTGACAGGAACAGATAAGTTTTAAGTTTGGATTTGAATGACTCTGTAGATGTACGCACCCATTAACTCCATGCAGAATAACACTAAAACAAACAAACAAACAAACTAATGTGTGATGCTACAAAATATGGTTAATTACTTTATGAATAAGTATGGTATATTTCACGACATTGCTCAGTCCAGAATTCGGGATGAAAACCCGTTTGGAAAAGAAAAGAAAAGAAAAGAAAAGAAAAGAAAAGAAGAGAAAAATAAGTATATGGGATTTTTCACTCAATTTTGGTTTACCAGCCAAGAGAGAAAACACTGTTGCTATATCATAACACCATTTTGTACGTTAACCAGCAGCACTGTTTTCTCTGAGGTGTGACTTTGCTTCTTGATGATTAAAATGTAGCAATAATACGATATATATAAAAAAAAAACTTTGGCCGACACAATATTTCGCTCACTAGTGACATCACACTATTCTCTTGTTATCATCAACTAGGGTATGCTTGGGCATAAGTCCGTGCACTTCCATGCAGTATTCTATCTGTATCTGTCATTCTCTGCATACTCCGTATTATATTTCATTTCAACTTGTTGGAAATGACTATGATGAGATTTACGTACGTGCCGCATTCATGAAAAGAGGAGAAAAAAAAATGAGTGTATGTCACATAATAGAGGTTGATTGGAAAGCTTTGTCTACGTTTTGCTTGCATTCGATGTTCATGATTGTCACCGTGAAATACAGAGTAAGTGATGATTACTTTCCACAGGGCAACGACACTGATCGAACAGTTCTCATCAACACGGTGTACGTCAAGTCGCTTGACTTTAGGAATGAACAAGAAGATATGGACTACATAATTGAGGTAATTTCTGACATTTTCCTTGTTTTTTTTTTCGTTTATTTCTATTCATTAGGCACTTCACGTATGATTACATAATGTAGGATACAGTTAGCTATTGTTCTTATACTATATTATACTTGATACAGTGGAGAGGACTGTTCAGGTATTCTGACAAAATTAGAATTACATGCGCATAATATAAACTTTATGCTTACTGCTTTATGCTTGTGTGTGAGTATGCATCTGTGTGCGTGTGTGTTTGTTTGCATAATGGAAAGAAAATGCACGTAACAAAATATCACGTTTGTCAAAATATTTGTATTGTATTTCAAAATTGTATATATGTTTCGTCTTCCATCTTTTTCCGAAGTTGGTTTATCCTAGCATAAACGTCGAGAAAAAAGACAATAGAAGCTAGATCAGGTAAAAAAAAAAAAGTTTGTAAAATAAGCTTCCTGCCAAGAGATGACATTTGCCGCTTTTAAATGCATAATATAGGGTTACCCTCATTCGATGCAATTTTACTTCAAAGGTATTGCTACTTCTTCTTAGAGAAGTACATTGCACTTTATACACTGTATACCGCCAAAAATACACAATTATTACTTTCTTGTAATACTTCACAGGTTTATATATATATATATATATATATATATATATATATATCGCGAAGATTAAAACATCACTTGTAATCGACCTAGTAACCTATTCTAAGACGCAGAGGGACATTAGAGAGAAGTATATGATGTTGTACATAAAAGATATGGTACAAATTTAGTTGAGACGGGGCATTAGGTTTCCAACATTCTTTTTATGAAGATTATTAAGAGATGATGAGAAATCTTCTGTAAAATATGAAAGAGCATACGATTCTTAGAACAATTCAAAGTTTACTTGATGAAAATTGCTTTTGAAATGGCCGATATATCCAAAACAAAGAGATCCTAATAAAAAAAAATGGGACCCACCCTTTATAAGGATCGCTTTGTATTATTTTGTTTTTGGATATCTCAGCCATTTTCAAATTGATTTCCATAAAATAAACTTTCAATTCCTCTGTATTGTATGCTCTTTAACATTTCATGTAGTGATTTCTAGGTATCTCGCAGAAAAAAAAAGTTAAAAGCTGAAACCTTACAACCAATACTATAAAGTACAAGGAAGAGATAGAAATATATATGAAGGAAAGATGGTGGTTGATATGACTCTTGTGTCTGAAATGTCTTTCATAATCAATACCACAGCAAGGACGACGTGGCATGCGAGCTTTCCTGACGTACCAGAAAGAGAAGGGACGCCTCACTCCTCGAAAGGGTGTGGGAAGAGAAAAGGGTGAGCGCCGAGCCGGGGAAGTCTGCGCGAGTGAAATATCCGTCATTGCTGAATCCAGCAGTGAAATGAACAGCCATGTTTAATATGTTTTAATGTATACTTATGTAAACAGGCACAAACATAGATGCAAGCGCTGGTTATCATCTTATATATATATATATATATATATATATATATATATATATATATACTTATCATATATACTGTATACGTATACTATATCATCAATAATAGAACAGAACTCCAGAAATGTATCATACTTAGATTTCAACACCAACAGTTTGTCTAAAAAACACACAAATTATCGGGCTCCCTGCCCTTTGTCAAGCGATTTGGCAAAATCACTTGACAAAGGGCAGAGTGCAGTATGTCCTTCAGAGTTCTGTTCTATTATTGATGATAGTTTGACCAACATGTGGACAACAAGTTACTGAAAATATTTACACACACACACACACACACATATATATATATATATATATATATATATATATATACAATGTATATATATACAATAATAACAATAATAGTAATAATAATAATATTAATAATTACAATAACAATAACAATAATAACAATAATGATGATAATAATAATAATAATAATAATAAACTAGAGTATAGGGTGAAAACGCTCCATCCTGCTGAAAAGTGCATTCTTAAGAAACAAAACGGATTTCAAAATGAAAATCCAACGTACATCTAGTAACTTATGCCCCTGCACATGGTAACCGTGCCATATGGACATATACATGAGTATACAATTTTATTGGTAATATATGTATATATATGTATTGTTATAATTATGATCATACATAAATACAGTGTGTGTGTGTGTGTGTGTGTATGAGTGTTACACAGTCGTGCGTATATTCATTCTGAAAAAAAATGGTAACTTTAAATAGGTGAATTGCTACGGAATCAATCTTTGCAAGTAAAATATCTTGTTTTCAGTGCACTAGACTGAAATGTGAAAACGTGCCTTGTCAGAGTGATAGAGAGGTTAATAACGTACGTTGTGTACATAGTTCAGATGTTGGAGGGTCAAGTAGTGGGTATAGTCTTCTATATCTGGCTTTTGTTGTGACGTCAGGCACATTCCTTTACTATCCATTATGTTGATACAATGTCATAATACAATGTAGTATCCATATCATGAAAAAATATATGTAAATTTTTGCTTATATTGAGTCCCGAGTTTACTCGGGCAAGGCTCTATGGGAAATGCGTGTTGTAGCAAAATCAGTCCGTCCTCAACGGGAAAAGTTTACACTTGAATATTTATATACATACATGTGATTTATGATTGTAATGAAGAAAAAAAATATAGACAATTTATGAAAATAAAACATGCATGTGAAATTCTCTGGGAATTTAGTTTTCGTTTATTTCAAAATGTGACGAACACTTTTCATTGGCAAATATAAATGCAGTATTTTCTCAGGACGTAACCATGATCATCAAAACCTACCTCTTTCTAACGTCATAGCTCGTAACTGTGTTTTACTGTTTTGTTAACTTCATTTCTCTTCAATGATTGTCAGAAGAAAGACTTTGTAAATAAAAGTTTCATTTTTTTTTTTTTTGGATGATATCCACATACCGAGTTCCGCGAGATGTTTTCATTCACGTTGTCTATTTTCTCTTGGGGTCAAACATGAGCGCAGCTTACGTACGGTAAGTCAATCTGAACGCACTTATTTAGTCCCTGTTGAAGTCACTTCAACTCTCAGGATCAAACACAGCGAACCGTCGTACCGCAGTGGGACCATACTCTTCGTAAGTCGATTTGGATATCCACATGCCCTTGTAGTTCGACAGGGATCCGAGGATGGACCCGCCAATCCATACCGAGCTTCTGCGTTCCGGCGGCGCGATGACCTTCACATCGGTTCCGGGTATCCTCTCCTTGAGCTCTCTCGTCATTCGCTCGCCGAATCCTCGATGCATCGTATTACCACCAGTCAACACGACTTCCTGGTACAGGCGGGCCCGTATATCGTGGTTGCAGGTCTGGATACCACGGTGAACGATATCCGCGATGCCGAGTTCGTGATCGCTGTGGAGCAGCGACGGCCGGAACATGGCTTCCAGACACGTGAACGATTCCTTCCCCATTGTCAACCGTTGTCCGTCGGGAAGCTCGAAGCTGGTCTCTGAGGCTGCGCTGGCACTCGACGACGACTCGGCCTCAAAGTCGGGAGCGACGTAGCAAAGGCGCTCTTTGATTTCTCTCACAATTTCTCGTTCCCCTATCATGGAAACAATACGATGTTAATGTTTTTTTTTTTAATCAATAGCCATTTTTTCCACCGTTGTCTTTATGTCAGCACATATAAACCAAATGAATTGGCAACAAGTGGAACTTATCAACCCAGTTACAAAGGCATCTACTGGAAATACTGTATATGTCTGAAATGAAATAATTTGACAATCCCTTCGGTCGGTGTTAGCTAACGTGGACAAAACTGCCGACACACAAGTGGACCTCGGTTCAGCAAACGACATGGATTCCAACACTAGCTACTGGAATTACGTCGAAGTCAGCCTTCCACCATCTACCCATTCCAAGCAAGTACTGGAAGAGCACTAATCCGGGTGGATGACGTTCGTTATTCCGAAGGTTCTTTATTCCGAAATATTTACATTCCTTATAACTACAGTGTAGACATTCACTATAATCCCACATTGAAAAAGACTTCATACTTCCGAACAATTTTGTGGTGCTATAGATTCCGATGGTTCGATAGTCCGAAAATGAAAAAAAAAAGAGAGAGAGAAAAAAATGCTTTTTACTAAAGAACCTTTGGAATTATGCACCTTATTTCGTTTTCGAATTAACGAATTTTTTCGGAATCACTAACCTTTTTTATACTTTATTTCTGATTATATGAACCTTGGGAATAACGAACCTTATTTCATATTCATAACAACCATTCTTCCGAATAACAACCCATCTTTCATTCTCTGAATCACGTACCTTTGGAATAACGAACCTTTAGAATAACGAACGTTCGGAATAACAAACCTTCGGTAAATGAACCTTTGAAAATGAGACCTTCAGAATGGCAAATCTTCAGAATAACCAATTATAATCGCACGGGAACTAACTTGACGGAAGTCATTTGAACATGCTCTTTCAAAATTGTTCACAAATTCATTAAACTAACACTTTATTAAATGAGGTTCATTTTCAGTTCAGTTAAGTTTTATTTCTTCGTTTCATTGCGACACTGCAGAATAATATCTAACAATGTGGTGTAATTTTATATGCGTCAATTCTATACCATTTATGATACATAATGTTTTACTAAGAAAAGACTTTGTATTACACAATATGGTGTAAAATGTATTGACGTATGGTATTTGCTTACCAGTTGTTGCAAAGGAATATCTCCTCTCGTTCAGGAGTCGCGTCAGATAGCTCGTAATTTCGCGCCCAGCTAGACTGGTTCGAGACGTTGCCGATTTGATGCAGTATCCCTCGTAGACTGCCAGTGCGTGGGTGTTGCTTGCTCCGGACTCTACTGCGAAGCCTGTCACACGGCCGCTGGCATACAGCGACAGGAGAGCGGGAACGGCCACGTACAAAGCGGGAATGTGAAACTTTTCAAACAACACCTGAAGAGGTTGAAAACAAACCATTTTAAAAGGTGAAAACGATGAAAAGGATGAGAAATATGAGGATAATGAGTAATAGGAATAGGAGATGGAGCTGTCGGAGGCCGAGAAAGCGTATGAAAATCCATCTCAGTTCTAACAACAGTAGGCCGATTTAATATGATTCCTTCCGATTATACCAAGGTGTGATGTCATAGCCATTCTATGGCCATAGAAACTGGTTCTAAACAACCTCTACAGGCCAAAAATATCTGTGAACACTATATATGTTGCTAACCATCATGCTCGCAGCTGGTTCCAACCCACAGCTATAACACAAGATTGTGACATATTGTTCGGTACTCTGTTAGGAGCCGACCAGGTTGAAACTGCTCGATCGCTCGATCGACGGGACAATGAACACGTTGCTAACAATCATGGCCAATCACAAAGATCCCCAGATCCCGATCTACCGTGTGTCTAAAAAAAAAAACAAAAAAAATACACTTTTGAAATGCCCGCCGAATAAAAACATATACAATTCTGACGGAAAGGTTTATATGTATGGATAGCTTATGGACTCAACTTTCATATGACACCAAAAAGTCTGAAAATATTTCATGCTTAGATGAACACTGCTCACTTTTGTAAAGGGTATAAAAATTAGGCTGCGCAGGAATCAGCCTTCCTATTTTGCGAGAGGTGAGTCCGTTGGAGCTTACAAAACTAAAGTTGATATGATAAATTCATGATCAATTGCAATCTGTGATGATGGGTGAAGATTCATTTGTAAGGATATGGTTTCATCTTTCATATGACACTAAAGTGGTATTCTATTACCATAAAAGAACGCTGCTGCGGTGTAAACTGAGGCCTCTCCATCTTTGGTTGTCAGTCCAAGACTCCAAGATGAATGAGGGCTGAGTAATAACTTATACAGCTCTTAACTGATTCCTAATGTATCATGAATAAGTGACACACTGTTACACACTGTTAGTTTTCTCACTGACTTTGAATAAAAACCTCCACCCACATTGAACATCTCATTGATTTACTAATACCCAGGTAGGGATTATGTAACATTGAATATTCGATTATGGATCGTAAAAAAAAAGAATGTCAAGATGTCAGCTATTTATTCTACAGGTCAATGGGAAACCTGAGTAATAAGTAGCCAGTAGCTGAAAATAACTGCAATGTGGGCGAAGGTTTTCATTCAAGTCACAGAAGTAAAAAATAAGAGTGTGTAACATGGAAATTGCAACATGTATCATCACCTCATCCTGACTCGTATGATCACACCACTGAGTCTACCAGGGAAATTTGCAATGCTACAATGAAATAAATGCAACTGGGGTTTACTCATGCATAAAAGTTTGGTTTAGTAAACCATAAAATTCACTCGGCAAACCCAATCTGATCGAAATTGATCATAAATTTATCATATCAACTTCAGTTTTGTAAGCTCCAATGGACTCACATGTCGCAAATTTAAAAGGCTAATTCCTGCCCAGCCTAATTTTCATACCCTTTACAAACGAGAGCAGTACTCATTCAAGCATGAATTACTTTTAAACTTTTTGGTGTCATATGAAAGTTGAGTCCATAAGCTATCCATACATATAAACCTTTTTCCCCCAGAATCATATATTTCTTTTTTTGGCAGCCATTTCAAAAGTGTATCAGTTTTTTTTTTCGAGACACCCTGTATAGTGGACTTTATGAAAAGGAAAACAGAGGGAGGGGAGAGCAAAAATCACAAAACACGAAGCAATGTATTAATTATGCATGTGATTACCGCACAGGTCACACTCAGTTTCCACCAGCGGAGTTGTGAGGTAATAATAGAACATCATCACGTCGTGTTATTTACAAACATAGTTTCCTATCATAATGATTGCTATTCCCTGAAAAGGTGTGAAACTTTTAAATCCTCTTTTACTTATGTGTTTTCCTTTCACAAAAACCTCTCACTGTTCTGTTCGTTTGCTAGTTTAAATGATTTAAGCAACTTGAACATGGAGTGAACGTTTGCTAATGGGAACATTTTCTAATAGGTGACTTGGGTGACAAAAAGCTCCCACACCTATAGGAGTAAGGATGGTTGATTTAAAAAAAAAATGAGGAGGAGAAAGGAGGAGGCATGAAGATAGACAGATTGAGGAATAAACAGGTGAAAATATACAAATAAAACGAAAGGTTGGAAGAGTTTGGTGATGGGAGTAAATGTTGAGTTCACGGAGATATAAAGGAGTGGTATCAGACAAAACATCCACACGTTTATACTTAATTTGTGCAAACTGTCGGTTAAATCTATATTCTATAACCAGAACTACCACCAATGTCTCCCAAGTCAATGATGTAAAGTGCTAATATAGAAATACCCTCACTGTTTGCTTCCACGCAGGGGCGGATCTAGCTTTTTATAAAGGGGGGGGGGGTTGGGGCGGTTGGGGTGTGAAAATGGCGTTTTCTTGCATTTAAAACACCACTATTTTTGGTATAGAGGTCATTGCCAAATTACCCCCCCCCCCCCATGAAAATTTGTAAAATTTAGTTGCATTTTCCTGCAATGTAAGGCCAGTTGACAACACAGATACAAAGAATTGGGGACCTTGGAATAAGCACTGTCAGCCTAATACTTTTATTATGAACAGCTTGTCACTGATACTGGCAAATCTCAAATAGAAAAAAAAAATAAAATTACAAGTTTAAAAAAAAAGATAAGATTTAAAAAAAAAATGGTCCCCGGATTTTTTTTTTTTTTTGGGGGGGGGGGGGGGGTTGCAACCCCCCAACCCCCCCTCTAGATCCGCTTCTGCCACGAGATAGCCACACCCACCTGTGCCATCTTCTCCTTGGTGTATAGAGGGTTTAGAGTATTATGTGGGCAAACTGTCGGTTAAAATGTTTATAATCAAAACTACAACACTATAATGTCCTCCAAATCAATTGTAAAGTGGTCACTGTCTGCTACCACGAGATAGCCACACCCACCTGTGCCATCTTCTCCCTGTTGTAGAGAGGGTTGAGAGGTGGTTCCGTCATGAGCACCGGGTGTACACCGGAGTCGACCCGCATCTCGTCAAGGAGCAGGTACCTCCAGATCGTCTCCATGTCGTCCCAGTCGGAGACCACGCCGTGCTCGATCGGGTAGTGAAGGCTCAGTGTAGCCCTCCTCCGCTGCGCATCGTCGCCAACGTACGTCGCTCGTCCATCGCCGGCAGCCTGGGTTTAAACATTGAAGGTAAAATCACCGAAAACGTGAGGGTTGTAAATTGTTGTGAATATTTAAAGATGAGTGATCTGACTGTTCGGTTTTACAATTATGAATCTTATGTCGGCCATAACTAAAAATAAAAGCCCATTTTGCTAACATACTCAATATTTAATGTTTCTTCCGTCCTAACGTAAACGAGCTACATGTACATTACCAAACATAATAATACCATAAAAAAAACAACAACAAACACTTTTCAATACTTGGAATCCAGTTTGCCTACATCAGGGAAACCTTGGCAAGCTTTAGGGTTGTCAGGGAGAACCACTATCAGAAAGGCATGCATGCATAAAGTTTGAATATAAGTAAACCGGTCTATTAGCAAGCATTACTCTTAATCTCCCAGGTAACACTTCAATGTATCATAGTACGGTAGCTCACGGGTTGCGTCCTGCGTGCCGTGATCTCATACCTTCTTCGTTGATCTTCCGACGCAGGATGGAAAGACGGCGCTGACCGTTTTGTTTCCCGCAAACCCCGCCTTTATTTTCCCGCTGCCATTGTCGATTACCAGTGTGTCGGGTCCGTCTTCTTCGTCGCTGCTCATCGCCGATATCACGTCTCTGTGGTCGTCTCCTGTCGATCAGGGATATTGACACTCGACTTACATTTTCTATTTTTTTTCAAGCTCTGTATCTCACACTCTGCTCATCTTATAGACTATAGTTTACGAATGCCTTCCGAACAAAGGTACTCCCTGACAACCAAACAGCTTCCCGAAACTCGCCCGACGAACTATGGGGGATCGAAAGCTTGAGCTCACGCCTGACTAGGATTGTTCAAACACCTGTTTACTATATACACATACAAGGGAAGCACAAAAGAATACCACAAGTGCACTGGTGTCATTCATCTCGTCGTTTGATGCCGCCATTTTCTGAGTAATGTAAAGATTCATTTTGAAATCTGTGACTGACATGATGTTTTAACAAAGCATTTTGCTAGTTTATTCATTATTATTGAAATGAAATTTCCCCTTATGACAAACAAAAAACAAATATCATCAACACTTTGGCGGCACATTTATACTTCAAATATTTTTGAGAGGGGGCATCAAAGTGGGTGTTCAAAGGGATATTTTTTTCCTGGCGCGGGCCAGGAAAAAAAACAACAGTGTGTGTGTGTCTGTCTGTCTGTCTGTCTGTGTATGTGTGCGCG
Source organism: Diadema antillarum (assembly GCF_040938485.1). Classification (NCBI taxonomy): domain Eukaryota; kingdom Metazoa; phylum Echinodermata; class Echinoidea; order Diadematoida; family Diadematidae; genus Diadema; species Diadema antillarum. The sequence goes on along the minus strand of NW_027271250.1, from coordinate 1,972,403 downwards.
CGCCCATTGTGAAAGCTGTATCTTTTGTTGACATGGATCAACGAGCTTACACAATTCACCATAATATACGGAACGCGTGTCGCACCCAAATTATTATCTCATACGTCGCAAAAATCCAGCGAAATTTGAAAATGATGACTGCATAATTTACAGAAATTGGCGTAGAATAAAAAGTACTGAACCAAATATAATGATTTTGGTATCATTGTCTTTTGCTGAAGATGCTCTTTCTAATGACGTCAAAAAATATCACTTTTAGAACGCAAGGTACTGAAAATCCACAGTTTCGCTTTTTGGGGACACCCGGTATAGTGACGCCCCGTCTCTCTTGATCTCAGTGGATGAAATAAACATAGCTCCCGCACGTTATACAGGCTTGAAAATCTGAAATTGTGTTTAATGACATACAGAGGACTGGGAATAAGTCGATTGAGCGGGGGGGGGGGGGGGGGGAATCCTAAATGAATATGATACTGTCGCGTGTCTAAAATTTTATACCGACTTCAGTACGTGATACCAACCTGCCAATGGTGATGCGGATATCGTCCCACTACGCTAGAAAAGACAGATTTCGGCAAATCGTCTCCAGCCATTCCGTACTTGATGAATCCCGATCCATTATCCACCACGATTGCAGGCCAGTCGTCAACGTCGAAGTCGGAGTCGTACGCCATTCACGATACGCTTATCCGTCTATGGGAAAAGGCTGTTACGTAATCACTGACGATTTCATTGAACTTCATTGGTCGATTGAATGTTGTCGAAAGGTACATGGACTACTGTACACGGTCATGCAGCTCCATGATATATATACTGCATGCCGCTCATGAAAATACCAAAGAGGTCATTATCTCCATGCATCACAGGATCCTATGTCTCTTGGCCCTTGCTCTATATCGATGTAGACTGGAAAAGCATGTAAAGCCACACGTTACTGCACTGTACACAATATGTCGCTCTGCCGTTTGGTGCTGTACTTCCGAGGCTGTACAAAGCGGAGGTGTACAAGTCTTGTCGGTCCTATTCACCTGAATTAACAATGCACTGAATGGTTTCCCTTGTCGAACAGATCACTGCGAGTTCTTCCGCCTTGTGCACTTACAATGACACATTGGATACTAGAACATTGTAGGCCTATGCAAGTTTAGTGGGATAATGCAGTTCCATCTGTCCCCAATACAAATGGTCCCGCCTCCCCTGGCTGCATGGTGCTTTCCTGCATGATGATGGAACATCGAATCTGTTAACAGTATCCAAACCATCAATTCGGTATTGGTATGACCTTTTTTTAAAAAAAAAATGGCAATATCTGACAACTATGGGGTTTCAAATGATTGGCTCATTGCATAACCAATTGGAAGCCAACCCCCCCCCCCCCCTCCTTATGACCGCCGTATAACCCACCGAAGTCACCTCCCTGATTCATCTATTCATATAGATCCATTGTCATGTCGGGGGGGGGGGGGGTCTCCTGAGATACTCGTCATCTTTGGCGTTACGATTCTTTTCCGTATAAATAGTCAAAGTTACTGATAGTCACTCATTTCATTGAGGTCATCTTTACTCAAACTCTGGCTGCCCAGACGTCACGTATTTCTTAGGCTGCGTTCACATAGAAGTATTCGGTATTCGGTATTCGAGCACCGAATACACCATCACTCGCACCGTCAACTCACCATCCCATGTAGTGATTTCTTCCTCCTACATCGCAGCAAATCTTATTAACAATTTCTAAACTGCATCAGAATGTCAGTCTACATGCTTATTTTTGCTAAAGGGCAAATCCAGACCAAAATTGTCATTATTTCATAAACGAGAGACGGTATACGCTGCAAGAAAATCGAACAAGCTCGATTCCCACTTTGCTACACTTTTCGCAGCTATTCGGTACTTTCGAATAGTGCCCTCTTATGTGAACCGGTGTGTGGAAATCCTATCGTTCGATTCAAGTTATTCGCGTGCCCTCGAAAAACGAGCCCGAATACCCGAATAGTATACTTCTATGTGAACGCAGCCTTACAGTTTATTTTCCTACAGTGTGCATGCATATTGAAATCAGATGAATAACAGTATACACAAACACACTGAACAGGATCGAAATTATTTTATTCACTTTAAATATCATACACGTTCATATCATTAGAATTCCTTTCTTTAGTTGGCACTGAGTCAATGAATAATTTAAGATTTGTGTACTAGTATGTGGTGGTGAGTACTAGTATACTCTCTACAGTGGTAATTTGCTTTGCAACGCATCTCCTTTCAGATTCCATTAACACCGTGGAATACATAGAAAATGGAGTGGTGTTGTTGTTTGAACGTGCACACCAACAATAACTACAAATCATGCACAAATCTATATAGCCACACCACAAAAATAGATTAATATCTCCATATGCACATAGCAGTAACAGATATACAGTATCCATTATGCATAACACTTAAGAAAGAGCGAGACGCTCGAAAATTTGTGTGCAGAAATAAACCGTTTGTTCAGTTTTCTTATCTTGTTATCTTGCCAACACGTGGACAACCTACTCAATATTATATATATATATATATATATATATATATATATATATATATATATATATATAGATGAGAGGGGGGGGGAGGGGAATGGAGAAGAGGAAACAAGACATATTGTTAAGTGTCAAAACTTTGACATACTATAAAAATAATGTAGTTCCTTCAGAGCAGAGCCTATTTAAATCCATTGGCATGTAATAATAAAAAAAAAACGTTATCAGCAGACTCAAAATTCATCTACGGTATCGATCTGCTTGAGATGGGTATCAGTAGCTAACCTGATTTGTAATTTGCATAATTTGCTTTTGTTTTTGTTTTGTTTTTAAAGGTTTTGTTTTTAATGGGAATGGGGAGTTGTAAGGTGCATGGGGATCTAGATACGTCTAATTTGCACGAGTGAGTGTGACCAATACAGTGTACTCCCATTATTTATAACGAACACAGCTAAAGACATTGTCGTTACAACGAAGGAAAATGTAGGCCTAGATCCCAAAATGATCATAATATATAATCATAGTATCATATCTTACACACATCTTACCTATTTGGTTACAACAAATACTTCTAGGGCAGAAGTACAAAGTGCAATATTAAGAAATTACAAAAATTGCAAAACAGATATGCTCGTTTGGTTTTAAATGCTGATTTTTCAATATCCATTATACTCTTTTAAGACAGTTAAACTGGCAAACGATTACATGTATACAAAGGAGGCAATAACAAACGTATCTTATTATGTATAAATTGATCAATGATATATCATGGTGCCAGTGTATTTAAAAGAAATAGTTGTTTGTCGTAATGTTAATTTGCGAACTCGATATGCACTCTCTTGCCCACTAAAGATCAATACACCCCGTCATACGGAATATTATAAGAGATCTCTGCATTATCAAGGGTCAAACCTTTGGAACGCTTTACCTCGCAGTATGCAAGTCAAGTTGTCATCTTTTCCTATATCTAAAAAGCAGAGTAGAATTTTATCTTTCAAGTTTTAACCCGATTGTGATTTTTTATTAGGATAAACAGAGTGCAATATATTTATGTTTACTTCTGGGACACCGGAAACTGACATATCATTTGTTTTGTTGTTGTTGTTGTTGTTGTTTTAATTCGCTTTTTATATTCTCTCGGTTTCTTTCTTTATATGGCTATAAGACACTTCATGGCAACATGCCCGAATATGTGCAAGAACTCATCACGCCTCTTGGTAGCATACATTCATATCGTACGCGAAACACAAGTTATAATGGTCTCATAATTCCACAAGTTAAAACTCAAGCCGGAAAAAAATCGTTTTCACACTATGCATCATGTATTTGGAATCAGCTCCCCGCTGAAGTCCGAAACGCCACCTCTCTTCAAGCGTTCGTAAGAGCATACATATCTCTCTTGGGGTAGAATTCGGGTATTTTTGATATTCCTGTTTAATGTTAAGGTATTTTTTTTTCAAATGATATGAGTTTGTGTATTAACTTTGCATTTTTTCATTTATATAGAATATTGATATTCTGCTGATATTATGATGTAAAAAGGAATGTCCTTGATTTGTTATTTTGTGTTTGTTGAACTGTTATATTTTGTCATTCTGTTGCAGGGCCCCCTAGGATAACAGTGTGTAAACCACTGATGGGGCTACCCTGGGTAAAGAAAACTGAATGAATAAATAAATAAATAAATATTCATGCTGTATTTTTATCATAGTATAACTTTGATACACATCCTTTTTTTTTTTTGGCTATCTGGTTGATATGTTTACGTTTACCATAATTGTTTTGATTGTAACGTTGTGCATTTGAATATATGTCTTTGTATCTTTTTACAGTGCAGGGCCCCTTGGTAGAGCAGTTTTTTAACTGAAAGGGCTACCCTGTTGAAATAAAACGGAAATAAATAAATGAATAAATAAATAAATGAATAAATAAATAAATAAATAAATAAATAAATAAATAAATAAATAAATAAATAAATAAATAAATAAATAAATAAATAAATAAATAAATAAATAAATAAATAAATAAATAAATAAATAAATAAATAAATGAATAAATAAAACATTTCCGTATAACAAAAGAAAACCGAAGGTCCCCTAGGACTTCGTTCCTTTATAAACAGGAGTGCACTGTACCTTTATTTCACGGAATCACAAATTCATGATATTGCTTGATAATACATGTACCCCATTAAATCTTATTTGCATTTGTCAAGCTCAATATTTCCTGATCACAGGACGCGAACATGGAATAATTTCATTGTTTTTTTCTCTTCGCGATGTCATAATACGCATCGTCACTCGCTCTGGCATCAGTGAAAGTGACAAACTTGTCCTTCGAAGTGGTCGTCGAAGCATGATGGAAGGTCTGTCAGTGGCGAACGAAGGTCGAAATTCTGGAGAGGGCAAACTTTTACGTGACCCAGTTACATGCTGACCCTTACGTCACTACCAATTTGCTGAATTAGAGATGAATGGCTAAAGTATATAATTATTCCACACTTTATAATTAATAAATTGTATTGTTAAACTGTAATAAAATATGAATACCAAAGAAAGTTAGCAAATATTTATATTTTTTAAGTTTGTAAGTATCTGGGAAAGATCAAAATATTGTAGATTAAAACACTATTTGTACAACATTGCGTCACCAAATCGGTGGCTGTGCAAGGTAAGGTAACTTTTATTCATAGTATACATATGAGCTAGGTCCCTCACTATGCGTACTGAGATAGACGTTATTTTCCAGACCCTTAACCTCCCTCGTGGCGCTCCGTAGCATTACATTTCTTGATTTCATAAGATATACCTTTGTAATTTCTGCTGGATAGAAAAATTTCTGATATTCTAATAAGATTCCTCTCAATTGATATTCATCCGTGTACCCGACTGAAGTTGTACTGAAGTACAATACACGGGGTTGTGACTCTTGGGTTTTCTAGAAAGACTAACTATTTAAAATATGTACTACGTTTCTTCAGTAACGCGTAAGTGTGAGTGTATTGCGATAACGTAACTGCTGTGTTCCCAAACTGTACAATACAGTACCGGCGAATGGGACAAGAGCGGTAGAATTGACGTACATGTAGTATGACTAATAAAACGCCGGTGCTTTGACCTACTTATCATGCTATAGCCACTGAAAAGCTCATGAACGTATTGTCAAATTGTGGATTTGGTACATCAAAAGTTCGACAAGGCGGCAAAGCTGTAGGAAATGGCGCTAACGACGAGGACTTTGTCGCGACTGTCACAGCAGTCTCTCAGAATATGGATCGCTGAAACTAGAAACATCTTTGCCTGTAGATCCGCTGCCAACTTGAGGTGAGTGAGTGGGTTTCTTTCTCTCTCAACCCAAACAGCTAACAAGAGAGTATACGTAGCGTAGATTTACTGTAACCCATCTGAACTGGTGACATTGGCGTTGACAGACGCCTAAACGGCAATTGCCCACCTAACAACAGTTACACAAATTGGGGGTTAGGGCCGAAGTAGGAAAATATAGGATCTACGAGCTACGACAGTGATGATGTACAATTGTACGTTATAAAATGAGTCGGCGACTCGACGATCATGATGTCATGACGTTTTTGACAATGACAAATTGGGCATAGGCCTACTAACAGTTACAATATGTACTACACTAGAATCGTTCTGACAATGGTAAATGCAGCCTACCCTGTGTAAACAAGTGCGTGGTGGTGTCATCGGGGAGGAGGTGGAAGACAGACCTTGCACCTTCTCCCATTGTCATTGGACCTGGATTACTAATAGGCCTAGGGCCTACTAACGTTAGTAAAGTAGTAAAACCACCTCGTCATAGAGCCTAACGTTAGATCTAGATGTTTGTGCATATTTGAATCACATTTCGCCACAGAAATTCATTGAAATCCAACTCACATAGGTCCTACAGGTAAAATACTGAAAATTCCAATGGAATCACAAGTTTACTGATCGATATCGAAAATTTGCAGCTATCATCGTCAAGCGCAAACGATGCGGAATAGTTGTGCACTAAGGAAGAAGGGGCCCGCATGGCCGCAACTCGTCGCCACGCTCCCATAGACTTAGCACATAAAAGACGTGCGCGGGCGACCGTGATGCTCCCATATAGGCCATAGGCATATACACGTTACAGATGCGTGCGGGTGACAGTGATGATACTTACAACACGTATTCCTATTAAAATTTCAGATTTTCGCGAAAAACTGTTCGGTTTTCAACACAATTTGCTTGGTTGTGGTAGCCCTGCTAAGTTTCAAGCTTACTGAACACAGTCCCGGGATAAATTTTTGTTTAGTGCGCTTATAATACAATTTTAAGCGGGGTGACGGTATTCAAGCCCCTGACGAGCTGCGGGCACCTCACTATAATAGAGTAGTCTATCTTGAATATCTACTCATACCGCTACTGTGAACAATTAGGGTGGCAAAATCGGCCCCACCGCAGTGCGCGTGCACCTGTGCGTTACCAAGTAAGGTTAGGTTAGGGTATTAAATAGGGTTGTTAGGGACGTAGGGTTGTGCAGTATTTAGTACGGACATGCAGTATAGTGGGGCCTATTTCACAAGTATGCCGTGAATAGATTTAGCTTGTTGGGGTGATTATCTAATAAAGTTTACATGCAAGTTTCTCTTGTATTTATTATTAGGCATTAAATTTATCGTGAAAAACTACAGTGTACTGCACTTATTCAGTGTGCGCATGCACGTGCATGTAAAGTGAATGGAGGTGGTGTGACACGCAACTGTGCGAAGTGAATGAGAAGGGTAATTTTTCACGATATATTTTTAACCTATAATCAAAGACCATTAGAAGACGTAGATACTACAATGGTTTAAAGCGATCTCTCAGATTGCCGTCACCACTTTCACTCAGTCCCCAGTCTCTCGCAGGGCCTCACCCTACCCTAGACACCCACATACCCCGGTAGTATTGGGTAAACTTGGCCTATTTGGTTAACTCGGCCACTTGTAATGAGTGCGCTAGTGGCCGAGTTTACCTGCTAAGATGAGTTTACCCTATTACTACAATGTATGTACAGTTGTACACAGCCCTGTCACTGTACAAAAATGCTGTGCAAAGCACAGCATCTGGATGGGCTAAGTTTACCCAAATCATGACAAGTGTACAATGTATCAAAATGTATGGCACATGTGATGTACACAGCATCACACCAGACTGAAATTAAAAAGATCAGTCCGTACACATATCTTGTCAAGTGTTGTCAGTGATACTGTAGAAGTCCAGACAATATGGTAGTGACTACTCTACATGTACGTGTACATATACACTGTAGCTGCCAGATTTGCAGAGCTCTGTAGCAGTGGCGGATCCAGGGGGGTGCACCGGACACGTACAACCCCCTTTATTTTTTGCTGAAATAAAAGGAGTAAAAAGAAAAAAGAATCCCCCTTTATTTTTTTATTTTTTTCGTCTCCCTTTCCACAATTCTTGGATCTTTTTATATTCAGACTTACAGACTGTACAAAATGTATGATTGTTAGATTGTTAGATCTCTTCATGCAACAGGCCCTGCAGTAGAAAAACTAGAACTGTGTTCATACTGACACTAACAATATCTGTGTTTTGGACACAAACATGTACATGTATTGTGATGTGCAATATACTTGGCCTTTAGTTTGCTTCTATGATGTCAATATTTTCATAAAGATTGATAAGTTATACATGTATTTCATTCCACTTCCAGTTTTGAAGATGTCCAGTATCTACAGGTAATATACAGAACTACTTAGATGATCTCTTGCATTCTGTTGCCAAAAACAAGATATTTAGCCAGTTTGTGTTTGAATTCAAGTTTTGAAAAAAAAAAAAGACACTCACAATTTAACAATACATAGTGAAACTACCATAATTGCAATTTAAAGTACAATGTAAAACCATTGTTGCAATGTAAATCATGTTATGGTAATGCAATAGAATTCAAGAAATGTGCAGCTGAGATTTTGTTATGGTCGATTTTTTCTAAGTAATTCTTATTTTCTATCCCTCTTTATTTCTCTCTCATTTCATGTCACTCATCCACCCAGGCATATATGCTGCTCCTGTGTCTTGAGCTCACGACTAGCCAACCTACAACCATCGTCATGTAGAGACTCGCGCATGCCTTCCTACCTCGTGCCAGCAAGAACGTTTATCTCCATACAGTCTCCCCTGAACTTTGGCAAGAGGAAGGAGTACTCAGAGAGGAAGATTATAGGGTGAGTCAAGATCACTGGCCCCTCCCCCCCCCCCCAAAAAAAAAAGAAAAAGAAAAAGAAAAAAAAAATATATATATTATATATACAATGTATATACATGTATGAGTGTCCAGGTTGTATTTGTGATCTGGTTCACTAGTCCCAGGAACTAGTAAGAGTGATACAAACTAGCTCAGGGGTTTAGTTTACGATGATGCAAACTAGCCCCTGGGCTAGTGATCCACATGGTCAGAGAATGTTGACTCAGTATGACTGTCTACTCTACATTTGTACTTATGCCTAAAGTTCTGGCTATAGTCCTTGGCGCTACAGTATTGTTCTTGTCTACATGTGCGTCTTCTTTTTCTTCGTCCGTTAAGTGCAGCTTCATGCTTGAAGATCATGCACTATACGCACTGTGTTGTTGTGTTGTCATCATACCAAAGTGTGCTGTCATAGCCATTCATTGCCATGGTACCTGGTTCTAAACAATCTCACTTGGCCGGAGTTTTTATGGGTGCATTTGGTTTTAACCCAAGCTATAACAAAAGACACATCACTTCAGTTGCATGGAAAGTGCATTTGATGTTGAATTTGTGCTTATTCTCATCACAATTTTGATCTTGACTCGGCCACTTAATTCTGTATGTATTGTCTATAGATCATACACAGATTTCACTTACTGGCATACATACAATGTAGGTTCAAGGGCATTTCTGAGAGATTGCAGCAGTGAAGCCTGAATATACAGATTTCCATGATTTCCATCACAGCCAACACCATAAAGAAGAGATATTTCATTCTTTACAAATCTGGTAAAAAAACATGCCATGCAGTTGGGATAACTGATGTATATGAAGCCTGTATACCTTACAAGGATGTGTGAAATGTTTTTATACAGAGACCTGTGTATGATGTAAAATGCTGGGCAGCTTAGAACTCTTTGAAAGGTAATCACACACCATGTTCTGGATGTCTGTAATTCATTCCATGGCCTGATCACATTGTGTATTGAGTTTGATGAAACGTCTACCATTATATTTGCGTGAAATACAATCTCTGATGTACAAACACATGTGTTATTTCCGACTTGAAGCCAGAGTGTGATCGCAATTTAATCTGTGGATTTTGTGTAATCATATTTGTTTTGTCTTATTTTTTCCTGCCCTCTCCATTCAGATACTCCATGGCAGACATGTATGAAGTAGTGGCCAATGTAGAAGACTATAAGGAGTTTGTCCCGTGGTGCAACAAGTCGACAATCATTGCCCGAAAGCCAGGCCATTTCAAGGCACAGCTAGAGATTGGCTTTCATCCCCTGCTGGAGAGATACATGTCAACAGTGACGGTGGCCAAGCCTCACATGGTCAAGGTAAGAGCTTTGTGGAAAGGCTGTATAATGTTTTGAGTCTTTGGCATCAAATACAGAGAATAATTTTCCAACTCAAATTTGATTAGCAATTTCAGCTGATTAGCAACATTTCATATGGTATCCTGCAGGGCCGGCGGAGCGTTTTCAAAAGTGGGGGTGTGGGGGGGGGGGGGGCACTTCCAGCTTTGATGAGCTAACAAGCAAAAAATAAATGAATAAAAAAAGGTCCTCAGCTCCCCCGGTTCTGCCGGCCATGTCCTGTACACTTCTATGGAAAAAACTGTTGCACAAAAGTTTGCTTATGTAGCAATGGTGTGAAGATGCATAGCAAATTGCGATGCGATACCAGGAAAATTCTTCCTTGAAATACAGTTTGCAGCAGTAACTTACTTTTGCATCATTGTATTTGAGACTCTCAAGATGGAGTTGTGTGATCAATTTTGTGGAAATTCTCCTGTATACTATGTGCATGAAAAGCCCCTCTAGAATGTGCTGTTGTACAGAATTCCTTGCATAAACACTTTTTGTCAGAAAACATTCTTTTCTAAGACTTTTGTAATAACTTAGAGTAGCTAGTTTGAGCTGTAATTTTTTTTCTTTAATTGTGGGGGCTGAATTTACTCTCATTTCTTGCTTTTTTGAATAGATTAAGACAAAACCTGTATGAATTTGTTTGCTCTCTTTGTATCTTAGCACTTCCCATAGTATCTTGCCCAGCTCTTTCATTACCATTTGGTAAATTCCCCCTTCAATTTGACCATGATATCAGTTGGACAGCAGATTATTTTCGGCCAATATCAATTCTCGTTTTACACTGGGTGATTTCAAGTTCAGTGCTTGTGCTAGTATTAGTGCAATCTCAGTACTAGCAGTGGTGATAAAACCAAACTTTAATCGTCGGTGTTTGGAGGTTGACCTAAAATTATGACATATTTCTGGTAGTTGATATTGAGCCTGGTGTTGAATGTCATCTGCTGTACTGAGCTCTACCGTTTGTGTTAGCGATTTATGTGCCTTTTCCCCATCAGCTAACACAAGCCCCTATGGATTATCATATTTGTCATTTCAAGTTGAGTGTTGGTGTTAGTGTTGCTATGCACAAGGCTACGTTCACATTAGTCATGTCAATAACAGATGCATGCTGTATGTCCATATTCTATGCTCATGCAGTGGTTGCTTGCGGAACGTTCATGAACGCTCTAGATTGACAACATAAATCTGAACCTGGGAACGAAATTAAGGTGGTCGTGTTCTAGAAAAGGGATGAATATATGTGACATTTTAATAAGTCATTACTACCACTTTTATTATTTGACTAGGACCAAGAGGCATCACTTTTCCTTGTGCAGTTCCACCTTGGTCCCGTGTACTTCATGGTGTGGTGTGAAGATAACACTAGGTGTTGGGATTGATGATTGTGATCAGTACCACTGGCATTAAACTGACTGTTGGTGTTGGAGCTCAATATAAATGCATTTGTTTGGGAGATAGCACTAATACTAGCACAAGCACTGAACTGAAATCCTTCACAGAGAGTGTCATAACGTTGTGCTTTTACCCCCAGACGAGCAATCTTTTTTTTCCCCTTTGGTAATGTCATTTGTCCCTGATATATAGGAGGGATTCAATATGAACATAAAATCCTCTGAAGATGCATATTCTGTTATTGGACATGCTACAGAACGTGGATCACGGGCAATTGGTTAAAATGGTATCATCATATAGAAGTCTACTATGAAAACATGCGAATGGAAGAGCCCCCTCATTCTGATATTGTGATGCTGTTTCCCAAAAGGTCAGTAGGTACCATACGTGTCTTGTCTGCTTTTCCAATCAAACAGGCGGTGTGCACCGATGGACGGTTGTTCAACCACCTCGTCACTTCCTGGAGGTTTGGTCCAGGACTGAAGGGCAAGCCAGATACCTGCACAGTGGACTTTTCTGTAAGTACCCTCCCAATTATTCCAGAAGCACTTTAGATCTATAAAGTGTCTCTAGCAAAGTGCGATGTTTTCATCTCTGCTTGACCTGCTCATCTTAGAACAAAAGAACAAATCATCTCCTTTGCTTTGGTACTAGTTCATTCATTTTGAGTTGATGAAAAAGTCAATTCTTCCTTTTTATAGTATGGGTAGGGTGCGTTTAAACTTTATGTGAGGATAACTGATGATTATATGTTTCTATTGTGTTTGATCCTGTAACGTCATGCCTATTTGAGCATTTCTTTGTCATGTTTGTAGTGTCATGCTAGTCATAGCTCTTTTGCATACCAGAATGACTTTAACCCATTGAGGACAATTCCCGAGTATACAGAGTACTTGGGCAAGTGTCTGTGGGAAATGTGTGTTGTAGCAAAATCAGCCTGTCCTCAACGGGTTAAAAAGTTTGATTCTGTCATCTCACTTAAATACAAAATAGCTGTGACTTGAAGCTTTGAAACTAAGGATAAATGATTTTGTAAGGATCTAGTTTTGACAGCACTTTCCACAATTGATGCTTTGAAGGATATGTTCATGTTGTTCCTTGTCTCCCAGTTGTTTTAAATGACGTGAGCTCTTTTGCCTTCTCATAGTTTCATATGTGTTGTCATTTTGACGTACAGGTATCATTTGAATTTCGATCTATGCTGCACTCACATCTCTCACACATCTTCTTCGATGAAGTCGTGAAGAAGATGGTGAAGGCGTTCGAGCAGCGTGCCGAGAAACTCTACGGACCTCAGGCGAGGATATCGCGGTCAGCCATGCTCCACACCACCTCCTCTTGATGACTGCTCATCCCTGTCTAGTCGTTGTGTTTCATTGTGATGTTTATATAGTATTAACTGGTCATGGAGTGGTCACAGTCGGCAGATCTGAGTCGGATATGATCTTCTACAGTCTCGCTGTAAGCTATATTTTCCTTTCCCCTCAAGTTGTCCATTATTTGGATATCTCAAATTCTTGACTTGCAAACATGTCTTCTTCCATGTTTAACTCGCTGACTGTGGGTTTTGCCTGGCAGAATTTGCCTTCTGTGACCATTCTTTGTGTTGTAATTATGTGCTCTGTACCAGAAGAAGCAAGGTGTACATTTCGTTTTACCTTTGTAAAAGGTTCTGAGTAAATGTAGGTGTTTATGTCCCATTGAAGAGACAGTGGTTTCAAATTATGTTGCAGTGGTGTCATTTGTACGAAACTCAAGGCAACAATGTTAATAAAAAGAAAGAGAAGTTCAAGGATAAGAGAACTGCTTTGGTGTAGTCATTGACGCAGAAACCTTGAAAGAAATGAAAATTGTGTAACAGTCAGATCCCTCCTTGTGAAGATGTCTGAGGTCTCGGGAATGATTTGGCCATGAAACGACACAGGAATTCATGTTGAATAGACTGGTTAACTGTCATATTCAAATTCTATGCATGTCTTTGTAACAGTAGTTTTGCTCAGGACCAGAAAGCTCGCGCAGTTGCCAAACATAAACTGAATTCTAAACACTATAAATGCATAGACTATGTTGCAGGCAGGTGCAATGGCTTGTTAACTCGCTGTAAAGCGAACAAGTATCTACATATTTTAAAACAATCAGTCTCTGTTTGTTTGTCGTCGGAACAATTCTGATTTCATTCAAGCAGCCATGAATTATTATCTTTTTAAAACAAAAGAATAAAAGGGCAACTACACTAGGTATTGATCTTAAAATTGCCTTCATATAGGACTTTGGCGCTGGCCATGTTATTCTATTTTCTTTTCTGTTTGTGTAAACAAGAGATGGGACTTTACTTACCTACAGTCAACCTCACCTAAGTTGAATCTATTTGGACTGAAGAAATAGCTTTGATTTTAATGAGAAAATTTGACTTATGAGGGATAAAACTCAATAGAATATAAAGAGAAGAGGGCTGTAAAAGACCTTTGACTTTGGCGAGTATTTGATTTATGCGAGGTCCACTTGAGCAAGCTCGGTTTTTGTCTTTTTTTTTTCTTATGACTATCATATTGAAGTAGAGACTTTTCAAACTTGTAATGCAGGTTTCTCAAAGGAAGTCTTGGGTTAAGAGAGTGCTCAGTGATGATATTTAAGCTAAAAGGAGATTTTCTGTGGCAAAAATGTTCAGCCATTTAATGCCAACATGTTTGATTTGCAATTCAAAAAGGTATTCTTCTGCCGAGTGCCATCTGCAAATGTGGTTATGCTCGTATCATCTATATGGTATATCTAGGAAAAGAAATTTGGATCCCAGTCTTTGTAAAAGATATTTTCCTACACAATATTTACCGTCTGCACAGCTGAAGTTAATTTTGTGTACATCAAATATTTCTTAAATAACTGTCGTGCCACAAAACAAAAAGCACCAAGGATGCTTAATAACATAATTTCATATGTGTAGCTATCATTTTACGCTCAAGTTAATTACTGGTATTTCTGTATGGTGGATAACAGTTCTTATTTATTGGACACTGCAGCGGCTATCGGCGAACACAAGTTATCTGAATCTCATTAAAACAGCTCTGTTGCGTAAGTGAGCTTGTTACGGAGCAAAGTCTGCATCATCACACAATTGAATGCTGAAGGAGAATTGATTGATTTCTGGTATGACTTTATACCTGAATATTGCATCAAGGATTGTAAGAAAAGCTAGGAAATTCAGAGAACCCATGTTTTCCTTCTACAGCAATGAGGAAGGTTTAATATACATGTATAATGTTTAGATATTCCATTCAGACAAAAAGTTTCCTCCAGAGAATACTAGTCCTTATGGAAAAAAAAAAAGACCCATAAAACCAGAGATACTTTTGAAAGAGAAAAAAAAAAGAGAAGGGGGAGAGAAAGAAATGTACCATGTACAGACCAGAAATGTGAGCCTTTTCAGAGGGCATCGTCGTGAAATTTGAGAAGAAACACTCTCGTCATGTTGTCTCCTCCGTGCCCTGGCATAAAACATTTGTCGCTGTTTGGCAGGGGTCTCTTGTCTGCCCGTAGTTTGTCCGGAGTGTTGAGGGTATGTCCCTCTTATTGCTCTTGAAATCTGATCTGGGAGGCTTTTGAGATGAGGGTAGAGGCTATTGGAGCATGGTCACTTTATGTCCGATCTCTCTCTGTAAAGGGAGAGGATTGAATGTCACGCCAGGGCTACTAATGCCACTTCCTTCAGAAGTTTGTCAACAACATTTGTATTTATGTGCATCATATTTACTGTACCTTTACTAGATGCCTGCCCTGAAATAATGAGATTCGTTTCTGAATTTGATAATGCATTGAAATCCAATCTGTAAATGACATAATTAATCACCAAAATATCAAATATTAGATAGAATTGTTTGCCCCATACATTGTAATTTCCATTATGTACAGTGTATCTCATTACAGACTTAAGAGCCCTGCTTGAGCAGTTAACCAACATTTCTGTGTGACAGGACCAACTTATGCACAAAATAATTGACTCAGGCTTAGGTAGCCGTGATATCACACCTGTTGTGAAAGTGGGGGCGAAGTGTATTTTACTGGACAGTGCCCGGGATTTGACAACATGCTACACTGTAGGTCACATCACAAGTTAATTTCTCCGTGATAACGTTCGCCATTTACAAGTATCCTGAATCCATGGACCTTGGGAAGTCATTGCATACAATTGTAGTTGGTTTGAGTTACCTTTTTGTGTGTCATAGTCTAGTTCTGCAGAACTCATATCAGGGAAGAAAAAAATGTGTAAGAGAGTATATTTCACTCTTCAAATACAGTCAACCTTGCCTAAGTCAACTCCAAAGAGACTGCAGAAACTATTTTGACTTACACAATAGAAATTACAAACGTTTGTGTCCATCTGGGATGGCATTTTTCTTGAACTTAGCCACATTATTGGCTCGGGCGAGGTTGAGTGTTCATTGTTGTAGCTGCTGCAGGCAATTGAAAGATATTTGTCAGTCTGTCTTTTGATCAATGATTATCTGTAGCAATAGGATTGAATATCTTAGATGTATGCATTGAAGCTTTCTCTTTATTATTATATACAGTGATATAAAATGTGTTTATGTAGTTCATAGAATGAACTTTGATAGCTCACAGTTACTGTCAATATTTGACAGCTATTAAAAGGCAAAGAAAATGAGCGTGCCACATCAGTATGAATTACACCTGTTTGCATTTTATAAGTGGATTAATTGAGAAAAAAACAACCAACAAAAAATGGCAATTCATGAGTTGAATATTTGCCGTTTTGTAAATGATCTGCTGCAGTACTCCTGAGGTCTTCTTATTCTATATTTTAATTTTGCTCATTTTTATTTCTTTGGCTGTAATGCATAATGACTGTACATGTGAAGCATGTAGTGGTGCATTTTTATGAATCATGGAAAATTTGAATTGGCAATGTTTGATATTTGTCCTGTGACAATGCTCAAGCATGGAAGTCTGTGACGCATGCCACATTGTTTGGATAGTGTGTGAAAACAACAACGTGAAACCCTTGTTCAGTGCTGAATAGTCAGTTCCTTGGAAAGGGATCATATCAGGCACGCCATCATCCATCAGTACAAAGAGATTTCCATTACTGGAGGTAGAATGGGGTGTATACTGATATGTGGGAAGCCATTTCTGTGTATAGGACAAGTTCTCATATCTGCCTTACATAGTCAGTTGGAAATTTAAGGGAATGATATGGCATTACATGTATCAATGCAACAGAAGTTGGGTTAATTAGTTTTGATGGTGCGCATGAACAGGGGAACCTTGCGTATTGTGTTTGCCCAGTACTTGTTACGTTTGGGTTGTATTTCCCATTCAGTGAGCAACATATGGTTTGAAGTTTCTGATAATGTTTCTGGCTAGGCAAAGTAGAGCATCTGTCTTCACGTTAACATTATCTGTTACTTTCTGAAGTGCAGCATAGAAGACTTTTGAGGTGATAAAAAGCATGGCAAGCAGCATTTATAGGCAAGAACCAGAAGACATTTACAAATGTGTATGATTGGCATCTTTGCTACAAAATGTTCATCAAGTTTATTTGGGACTCTGGAAAGGAATTTAAGAAAAAAAAAAGAAAGTTCCATAACCTTGAGGAAGATGACCTTGAAATGCCTCACCCAATACACATATCAGCTGCCAGACAGTGAGAGTCAAGTAGATATATTATTCTCTTGTTTTCTTTCAGTATTGCATGCTGAATTTGTAATCCTTGATCACCCCACACAGATGTGTCTGATGAACAGTACATTGTGGCTTTGGTTGCTCACTTAATCTTGCCAATCTTGCTTTTCTTCCCCCCCCCCCCCATAAATTGTGGTAAACCACGCTTTCATATTGGGCAGTGAAAATAAATATGCTTAGTAGGAGGGATAATTACATTGTCCAGACGAGGCGTCATGATTGTATCTATTTTTTTTTTCACTTTCTTTTTTCCAGACATCACTTTGTGATGTTCCTGTCTCGCCTAATTCTAGTTTAAATCCATTATACCACCCTGCCAGTCTCATTTTAATGCTGTATTATGGTACTGACCAAGTGGTGTGTTGTTTTACAGATATCATTGCAAAACCCATCTGCTAAAACCCATCTGCAAACTGAATATCTGGGACTGCTGTGAATATAAAATTCAAGAGTGTGACTCTCGTACAAGTAGTTGAGGAAATTCTGTGCCTCTGATTATTTCTTAAACAAAAAACAAAAACACAAAATGCATATTTCTACTTTTGGGGGGTGGCTTTTATTTGGGGAGGGTGGTACTAGTATTGGGAAATTACTTTATTCATTCAACTCTGTAAAACAGTGAGCATGATGGCAATTTTTGAATGACACTGATGACCATGAATTGTTTTTACATCTGGTACATGTATGTGAAGTCATGCTCTATGCTGGCCGAGAATCACTTACGCATTTACATGTAGCACTGGTCAGCATTTTGTTGTTGTGTTTTTCTTTTTAAGGACTTGAAATAGTCTCTGATGAAAGGCTTTTACCCATATATGCTGCTGTTGGATTAGCTTTACTTTCTACCCTTCTGAGAGCAGTTATAGCCAAGTGTCAGTTTCCGCCTGCATATTTTAATTCACGTAGTCAGCATTGTGTACATAAATGAGCACAGAGAGATTTATCAAACTATTTAGTTATTACATATTTGAGAAAAAATAAATTATGTGTGGTAACTGCAAAGTAATAATGATTGCTTTTTCTTTCTTTGTTATTGTTTTGTCTGCATACACCAGGATAATGTTTATGGACCTTTTTTTTTTTTTTTTTTTTTTTGAGTCAATGCCAGATTTGGCTGATGTGAACTTTGCCATACAAAGCAAGAAACAAATTACGAAAACTGGCAATTTTTGAAATGGGAAATGAACATTGTTGGTGCACTCTTGCTGAAAGGCTTACAGTGATGATAAGTGTATTTCACATGAAAGAACAGCATGTGCGTGTATATATATATATATATATATATATATATATATATATATATATATATATATATCAGTGTAAAAACAGTCTTATAAACACCGCAGGAGCCAAAAAATTGGACTGACGTTTAGGTCAAAGACCTTTATCAAAGACTTTGATAAAGGTCTTTGACCGAAACGTCGGTCCAATTTTTTGGCTCCTGCGGCGTTTATAAGACTGTTTTTACACTTGATATCTATTTACTACACACCGACGCAGAACTTTCGTATTTTGATTATATATATATATATATATATATATATATATATATATATATATATATATATACACACACATACACACACACACACACACACACACACGTACGTATCTGCAACCCCCAGGGACTGGTAGTACAAAAGGAATGAAAATAATCACCATAAACGACATCTTCCATTCTTAGAGATCAAATTTTTAATCCAGTATCGACCATGGCATACAAATTCTCCACAATTCCATGGCCATACCTTTCTTACTAAGTCCTCTCCTTACTTGTTAATATCTACTAATTCCTTTTTTTTCCTTACTCTTAACTCTCAGAAGTATTTTTAAATTCTTGAAAAAGCAAACAGGAAAATAACATTTTTCCCCGCATCAACCGCCACTTGCAACAACAACAATGAAAAAGACGTGAGCTACAACGGAACAATGTACTGCTTTTTCATCCATCCATAGAAAGATAAGATCTAGAATCTACACTTATGGTCTTATTACTCTTTCAATATTTTTTTTTTTGTTTTTTTTGTTTTAGTCTTTGAGGAACCTTTGACAAGTCCATTTCTTAGCTGCAAATTGACACAGGATACTCACACGTCTGACACCATGAAAAGGACTTGGGGGGTGGGTAACAGCAAGCTTTTGCATGGGTCACCTTGTATCTGCACTCATAGTTGGCATAGAAGCACTCGGTTTCACCAGTTAGCACTATTTTTTTCACTCAGGTTTAGAACTTTACATCCCATAAGCCATGAGTTCAAAGCATTTGCTCTTTTAAAAACCCGTATATATATATATAGATATAAAAACTGCGTTCTTGTTTTACAACACATTCACACCTATCACAAATTCTATAATTTAATCTTTTTTTTTGTATCATAATTATTCTTCGCACACATGGTATTCGTTCCTTGACACTTTAAAAATGTCTACAGAGTTGTTTCTGGTTGTGTTTAATGTCTGGATTGACGAAATAACTATGCCTAGCCAGTGGTACACAATATTAATATTTCTTTCACTGTTGCTGTCGTAAAAGTGTTAAGATTAGCGCACAAATCATCAGAAACTTGGGGGACACCACTACTCCTGTTACGCTTTATCTCACTAACCTCGAGAGCAAGTATCCACAGAAATTCAATCCATCATCACCTCAATTCTATTTTGGAGTAAGTACAGGATGTTTGGGTGTGGCACTCAAGTGACAGACTCATCTCAAACTTGCACATCCCCTCATATTCACATCGTTTTTCTTTTTCTTTTTCCTCGTATGGAATATTTGGATTTATGACAAAGTTGGGCCGTGAAGCCGCCTGTGACGGCGTCACGCAACAGAACTCGAGAAGAGTTGCTCCTCCTCCACGGCGTGAAACTGAACGCAAGTTTACATTTGTTTGACGGAGATGGTGTTCCTACCAGCTACTTAACTACTACCCTCAGGCAAAGGTACAAAAAGACATTCTCAGCATATCAAATCCCGACACATCACATCGTCCCCTGAACATGCCTTTGCACGTTTTGTTTCCCCCTCTTACAGTTTGTACACATCAATCACCAGCAAATCTTAGAAATCTCTTTAAATCAACCTTGTTTTTTTGTTGCTTAAAAACGAAGAAGTAAAAATCACACAATTCTTGTTTTAAAATCTCAAAGTATCTACCTACACCTCTAATTCACTACTCATAGAAAATCTTAAAATTTACAGACACCCCTTCGAGGCATGACAATAGTCTTTGATACAGGCTACAGCTTCATAAATTCACATTTTTGTTTTTTCTTTCTACCTAGCTCTACCTATCTTCAATCATACCTGGACAACACTAACACCACATTGCGCCTCCATGATCAGTGTGTGTTCATAGAAAATAGCAATGCACTGACGATAATTCATTCATCACAAAGAGAGGGGAAAAAAAAACAACTTAGAAATTCCTTGAAAAGACAATTCAACTCATTCTAGATAGCTACATGAAAAACGAAAACGAAAAAGTTCACGCTTGGCTAGATATATACAGCAGCACTTGTCTCTTATCCTGTCCCCTCTCACACTTTCTTCGTAAAAATAAACCAAAAAAAAAAGACAACACAAATCAACATTTGTGACTAAAAATCTCTCCTAGAAGCAAGATATAAAGACTTGTAAAAAAGATGGGGGAAGGACATTCCAAAATCATTTGTACAGAGAAATTCAAACATCATCGAAATCAATAGCAAAAGTGACAGACATAATCTCAGATCATCTGACTTGCACCCTGCATCTGTCGGTAAAAATCCTTGAAGATACTCTTTCTTTTTCCCCCCTCATTTGCTTCATTTTCTGGAAAACATTCCGTCCTATGTACAAGCATGGTCCACAGATTTTTGAGTAACACTTCGCTTTCCGGTCAACGCATCGGTAACACGCGACTTTGTTCAGCTCACCTCGTTTTTCTGAGCCACTTGGAAACAGACAGGACAGGTACACAGGGAGAAAGGGGAGAGAAAATAAGAACACAGAAAAGGGAGGAACATACCCAGCAATGTAAACAAAGACATAAAGAAGAGAATAGTCTGCTTGTTCAGACCCGTGACATTTCAGTCTCATTCACAACATGGGAGCACAGGCAAAGAAATACCCAACAGAAGCACAAATTAACACTGAATACAGGAATTGACGAAAAACCTTGCTCTTCTGCACTCTTCTGCTCAGCTACCCAAACACATTATCGGTAAGGAAGACACGAAGAAAAAAAAAGTCAAAATAAAATCATATATATCACCAACCCAATGTACAAACAAAATTGAAGATCAACACAACAACATCAACAAACTTCTTACTGCAATATATAGAAATAGAACAAATCAAAAATGAAAACGTCTTACCAACTCTACGTTAATTTAATAATACTCCACATTTCCTGACATCTGTAGGTGGGTAGTTTGACTATAACGTAACATAAAACAAAACTCATCGATACCATCTCAAGATCTATTATCTACAAAAAGACAACTCTGTCCTACACGACAAGATAGTCGACAAGTCAATCAGTCCTTTGCTTTTCATGCTCTTCTTCAAAATGTTTTCTGAAGAAAAAAGATCACACACACACATTTTTTTTGTCCCTCAACCTAGTTCAGCAGAGGGGGAGGAGGCCCCCCCCCCATCACTAGAAACCATCCATGTCAACAGTAATAGACACCTTTCACAGAAATCGCATGCACAGACGGTCATTATCTGTTACTGTAAAAGCCGTCATTTTCGTACACAGACATTTTCGTGAGACGTTTTTCGCAATTTGACAACTGAGGCTATTGCAAGAGCACTAATGCCTGTCCATTCACTCTGATTAAGATCAGGTGGCAATGTTTTAGCATGCTGTTAAAATTTGTTAAAAACTAATACCTCGAGAAAATAAACAGCTTTTACAGTATGCTTGGTGAGACACATTCCAGACGGGGGGACTTTGTCAAGGGGAGCAGAGAATGGGGGCAGGCCGGGTTGACAAGACCAGCAAAGTACGGACTGCCGCCCCAACACAGTGGAGAGCAACATTCTCACTCTCCGCTTTGCATGGGAAGGGACAGCGAAGACATCGGTCTCATAATCGCACAGATATGTACTTTCTACAGCAGTTGGTAAGTAGAGTTGATTTCGGCAGTGATTCACAATGCTCTTCTTTTTTTCTCCCCCTCTTATTTTTGTATGGGGGAAGGGGGGGGGGAGGAGGGTGCGAGATTCCCCAATCCACAAAATACTACTACATGTCACAGAATGGACACGCACCACTTGATTAAAATCAGTATCATGGCAGAAATATATATATATATAAAATATATACTAATATTTTGCTTCCAGATTTCAAACTTTGAATCTGCTCTGATTAACTGTAAGTCCAAATCTAAGTCATCGACAGTCTTGCACAATTTAGGTGGGTGGGGAGTTTCAATGAGTAATTTCTGGTCAGCCTCCACAGATCTTAATACACTGCACACTAATGCTCACTCAACCATTTGTGAAAGGTCCATGCCATTTTTAAAAAATGTCTAAACAAGCATTTCCATGATAACGAATGTTCTTGACTTTGCTGCTTTAGCAATGAAAATTGACGAATACAAGACAACTCACTTCTGCATAGGTCATACGCGAATTCTAGAAACTTGACACAACACTGATACCGATTTGAGATTAATAACTTTAAGCTATTTAATAAATAACCATATTTGTTGTTTTCTCTTTTTTTTTCTCTATTTGGAAGGCACATAGAAAACTGGCTTACCCAGAAGAAGGAAAAACTGTTTGAAAAGACATGAGTACACCATACGACATCGACAAACTGAATCAAATCAGCGACCAGAAACCAATAAAATTGGTGCAAGATGTATTCAATTCCATAGCAGTAAAATCAATAAATTACCAAAAAGAAAGAGAAAAAAAAAAGAAAGGAAAAGAGGACGAGGTGTCAGTGGGAAAAAAAATACAACAAACACTATAGAAAACAGAAATAAACCCTCACAAGAATACGAATGTACACTGTCCACACGTCATCGCCATTGTTTTGTTTTGTTTTCTTCCTGTTTGTAAGTTGTTATCTTATTTCCTTGACCATTGTTCATCCCTCTGTCTATTACCATCACTTACCCAACATCTCTTGCACCTTCCTTGGCTGGTGTTAACACAATTTCATAGTTTATCCCTTTTTTCCCCCCGTCTTTCTTCAAAACGCTATACCTCTCCGTACTTCCGGCTTCCTTTCTCACTTTCTTCGGCTGTCTAATATCCCTGAGCTTTTTTGACAATCACTTTAATCTGCAGCACTTCTCCTTTTTCACTTCAAAACGTTGTCTCCAATATCACCTGCTCGAAAAAAAAAAATGTTATTGCTACTTCTTTTTCTTCTTCTTCCTCTTTTTCTTTGTTAAAAAGTTCACAATATTTGCCATGCAGCCAGTATGATAAAAAACATCTCCCAGTGCTACTGTCGCCCATTTGTATCTCGCAATACACGCCCAACATCTGCAATGCACACAGAACATGTTGATCAGCATATGCTCCACGAGCCATGGTTGCCAAGCCGTTTTACAATAGCGACACTGGTACTGGAACATTTCGATCTTCGTAATTTTCTACTGGATCATCACCTGAACGACTGACCCAATGTAATCCTTTTCCCTCAGAATGTCTTGGCGAAATACACTTTTCTATCTTTCTTTTCCCCCACAGCTGTTTCTTCAGCTTATCACATTTAACAACTTCTCGTTCTTTATCTCTAGAATTCTACACACCTTGGAATTCCTTGCCCATCACACAAATGCACATACAAAACATCTTCATAGCAACAGAGAAATCAACATTCGACACATTTCCTACAATATTTACAAGACAAAATCTTACTCAGTCTACTGGAGAAAAGAAAAGAAAAAACACATCTACCACATCGAAGCACTCTCAACATGTACAAACATTCAATTAGAGAACAAAATTCATTTTATCTACCCAACTGTTCGAGCTACGTGTTGAGACTTACTTACACTACACAATTCACATAAAATTGGCAGCTTCAAAAAATTCACAACGAAAGCTTGCGATGTCCTAGAAACTCCGTCTGAAGACTCAACAAATTTCAATATACTACACGCCTTCTCCTGACAAAATAGAGGTATCTTTTGGTGCATTTTCAAAACAATGCAAAATAAACTTGTCATTCGAATAAAAAACAAACAAACAAGAGCACTGTTTTGCTCATACCATATAGGTTTAGGAAAAGAGTCACTTGCAAATTTCATTTGCAAAAATGGCTTTCATCAGCTACTGATGAAAATTCAAGTGTGCAGAATTAACTTTGAAAAAATTATAATCAAACATAATGACTAACCATGATTCATGCATTTTTTTTCTCTCTTTCTAACAAAGTTTTTGTTTCTCTAAGTTTGACAGTAATTACAACATGTCATATATTTCTTTTGTTTCTTATTGCCTCAGAAGGAGAAATAACCCTTAAAGTCAACAGCTATGCACTTGCCTTGTGCCAAACACAGTGACCAATTGACTCTCCTCGACTCCTCATAGTTTTTGAAATGGAAGAAAACAGCCCACACTCACTCATTTTCATGAGCGAAATCGTACATTGACTGGAAAAAATGTCACGAAATGTCACCAATATCTATTTGTCAATTTTTGTACACTTCTCATTCTTCGAAATGTTCATTTTTTTTTTCTGGCATTTTCTTACTAAAATTTCATCAGGAAGATTAAAAATTGTTAAATACTGCCTCATAAAAACTTGGAATAAAAACTAGTTGAATGCAACGTGCAATAATTTGAATTTGTTGTTCGTCATCATCAACGATTTAAAGTTGATTCACAGAAGAATCTGCAGGGAAAATTCAATTAAAAGTTCATTTGTCTGTTGTAAGTTCATGTATTCAGTGTTTCAAGAATAATCAGCCAATAGACGTGGCCCATTCTGCCACTATTTCATTCTTGCCAATTTGAAGATTCTCAGCTGCACATTGTTACTTTGCCACAGAAATCAGTTGCTTGCAAAGATAAGCTTCATCTTGCATGAATTCTTAAAAATAATCGATATGCATTAAGAACAAGATATCTTGGAATCTTATTTTTCTTTCAATATTTTTTTTTTCTTGTTAGCATCTCTCCCTTCACTTTCTATTTCTTTAAATAACATTTCACTTTTTGATATCAAATTTTTGCAATTGGCAAGGAATGCCCAACTGCTCTTTGATAGTGACAAGTGACATGACTTTGATGCGACTTGACAAAAACTACCGTTAGACTGAAGGTAGAGACAGACTTTCGAATTCACAGATTTCATGTGTCTCTTAAATAGCCTAAAGTTCTATGACAGAAAAGGGCAGTATGTATGTATGTCTGTCGGTATGTATGTAGGCCTACGTACGGTTCTACAGAAGGGATGGCAGGGCCTTATCTTCAACTGGACTTGGTGGATTATTCTGTACGCACACACACACTCTGAAATTCATTTGAATGTTGATTCGAAGGATTCTAGTTAAGCTCTGCTGCTCTATCTATTCTACTTGATGATGTAACGACGGGGTGGGGTGGGGGAGGAAATTTAGAAAGTGTTTCTACAAGGGCTAATTTTTTTTTCTCATCTTCTCTGTTTTTCATTTGCAAGACTTTACATGATTTTGTCACATACAATGTCTATCTCAATATCAATATCCACATTGAAATGATGTTGAGATAGCTCAAGTTTACTGTTCTCAGCTTTGCCTGTTTTGTGTCAATATCATCGACTCACAATGTTCGCTTGTTTTTCCCCCTTTCATATTTTCTACAGACAGGCAAGTTCCAAGAAAACATGACTTCATGGAATGGAACAGCGACAACAAAGAAAACCATCAGTCTAATATTCATGTACGTACATCAGATAGGCCTAGACATAGGAGATCTACTGGAGCTTATCAAATACCGCACTCATTCAAAATCCTGGGGAGTGGGGGTCCTTTTTCTTCTGATCATTTTTTGTTTCTTCCGCTGTTATGTAGCTGAGTGGAATGCTGAAATGTACATCACTTGCAGTTTCCATAGCAACCGCACGTGTGCTCTTTTTTTTTTTTTTTTTCTTTGAGATGTCCGAATTGAGGAGACAGAAAACTGCTGGGGAAGCCTCTGGAATCTATCGTTTCCTACGAGGTATTCTTGTTCAACAGCAACACGGAGAGCTCTCACTTGAGGACAATTTTTTCACAGATCACTGTAGGGAGAGAAAGATGCAAGCAAAAGGAGATAAAAAGAGAAAATTAAATCATGAAGGAGAAAAGATGTGGGGTTTGAGGCTTCTGTCACAGATCACAGGCAAATGAATGGCACACTCCACAATTAGCCCTCTAGGGCAGGTATCTATTAATGGTCTGACATTTTTGTCCAATATGATTATCATTGGTGCTGACAGACTTTAATGGACTATTGGACAGTGGTGGGGGGGGGGGGGGGTAAAGGGGCAGCCTTGGATAATGGTAATTACTACAGTTTATAATACATGAAACAAAGCACAAATTTCAATCAGTAAAAGGGAAAGACTCTTCCCCTCTCTACCCCAAGAATTATTTCAATCTAGCCAATCTTTGTCAGCACCATATTGATGGAATAAGTAACAGTATTAACAGATATGCAACTGGCAAGTGTAGTTTTTCAGGGGGAGAGGAGGGAAAGGGGTAGGGGGAGGGGTAGGTGAGGGAAAGGTAGATGGATAGGGGATGGGGAAGACTAGGGGAAGGGAAAGGGTAAGAATGAGGGAAACGGTAGGAAACGGGGAAGGGATGAAACGGGGGAAGGGGTGGGATGCAGGAGGGGTGGGATAGGGGGGGATATTAGAAGGGGGAATTGGGAAGGGGAGGGATGGGAAGTGGAAGGGGAGTTATAGGGGAAGGGGATGGGATATGAGAAGGGATGGATAGGGGAGGGGAGAGAGAGGAATGGGAAAGGGGAGGAATATGTGAATGGGAGGGTGGGTTGGGGAAGGAGGAGGGGGTCCATATGAGAAAATGGATAGAAGAAGATAGGGATTGGGGAAGGAAACAGTGAGGGATAAGGAAAGAAGAAGGGAGAGAGGAAAGGGGAAGGGGGCAATGTGAACTCACCAATGACAGGGCTGAGGTTCCTTGGGGGTGGGGTTCATCGCATCACTTTGCCCCCGCAGAGGCATAATACTGCTGTGCGGCACTCACTGTTTGCTGATCATCCACTTGGTCCTGGGACAGGGACGAAACGAGGGAGGGGACATAATGAGAATGGAAAAGTTATAAAACATTCAATGTGCACATATTGTCAGAAATATATGTGATGAAAAGTACCCAAAATAATAATTGCCATCAAGGTCCTCCAGCATCTGAGGCTACTTAGGTATAGTAAATGACTCACTAAAACAATGTAAACAATACTGATTTGTATTAGACATGTACTTCAATTCATAAATCCTACGTTCTGACTGGTTAAACTTAGGGGTATGAATTTAACAGTTGACCTCAGTTATCTAGATATAGTACCCAAATTGCCCCATGGTACCAACCTCCTCCCCCCCCCCCCCCCAACCCTCCTTGGTTCGCAGCGGTACATATGTACATGCACTGTAAATGCTTTGCTTCCAAAGCACGAAAGGCGTCCCTTAACTAATGCTATCTCAATGCAAATGTCTCTGGCAGTGCAGATGGCAATTTACTAACAATAACATAATACATGTGATCAACCAAGAAAAAAAAATGATTTAATTCTATTTGGTACATAAAACAGATATGGACCTCTTTTATGGGGCATTGTTGATATTATGGCCATATAGGATGCTATGACCCATGGAGCAAGCCCCTCAGGTCATTGCATGGAGATAAGATCCCTTGGGGCAATTATATCAACAATGCTTCAAAGAGCACTCAATATCTGTGTAATAGATGTGTCTGCTTATAAGTATGCTATGTATGTGATTTACTGACACTACAATGATAATTTTGTGGTAAATCTGTCCTATACTAATCAAGTCTTTACATGCAAATCTGAACTTTTTCAATGTAATTAATTTCCAACCACAAATATCCCTCTCCCCAAGGTGGCACTCTCCTTGAATTGAATAGGAAAACAAAATATCAGTGCCAATTATCTTTAATCAAATTCTTAAATTAAAAGGGAAATTACAGGCCAGTTCAAAGTTTGTCTGAAAACAAGAGTAAAAATCTTACCAAGCACAACACTGGAAATTTCCTACCATCTCAAATCCTAATATATCTGACTGATTACTATTTTGAAATCATTCAGTGAGGAATAATATTATGTTTTACACTTTAACAGCAGAGGAATGTATTTTTTTTTTGTTGCATTTTTTGTGCATGACTGATTATGAGGTGATGATGTCATCAGCTCACTCATTTGCATATTCATATCGACCCTTCAAGAACCAAGAATTAGCAAAACTTCACAACTTCATAGCCTCCCCAATTTCTATCTGATTTTGATCAGAATTTTGTTGTTGTGCTGGTAAAATTTTTGTTTTCTCTTCAAACTTCGAACTAATCCGGAATTCCCCTTTAAACAAACGTCTACACACTACGAAAGTAGAAGGCAACGGATAGACTTTTTCGTGTGAAAAGTCTACTCACGTCGACAGTTACCGGATGTAGGAGCTGTGTGCCGTAAGCATGACCTAGATGAGCATACGGGTTGGCCTGCACATACTGCTGCTGGGTGTTGACAAGATGGAAATGGAGAGGAAAAGATGCATCAGACTTACTTGTTATCAATCACTGGCAACAGACAGGTTAATTCTAAAAGTAGTGTTGAATAAAGATCTAGTGAGAACAACAACAATGAAATGGGTTGTGTGATCTAATTAATATGCTACCAGGGTCTGATACATTGTGAAAAAATGAACCTCTGGTTATAAAACAAAACAAAAAAGAAATGGTTACAAATCATTATCAAACACTTCAAATTGAAAAACAGAAAAAAAAGGGGAAGATCTGTGAGTGACCATATTGACTCTTCTTACTTATTCCTTAGACAGTAGTGTTAGAACATTACTAGTACTACTACTTGATGGACACATCTGAGATTGAGTATACAGTGCCACGCTAAATATCTTTGTCCATCATGCAATGTTTGCTTTCTCGGCTAATTCATGTCTAACATCTCGTGCATAGTTCAGATAGCTTCTTTATTTGATTTGATTTGATTGTTCAACATCTCAAACACAAATAACCTGATACAATCGATTGAACATAAGACTGAGTCGTTATTACAAAGAATACATTCTTCTTATTCTTATCCTTGTATTAGAATAAACCCTTTCTAAATATCAAACAAACAAATAATTGAAAGATTTAATTTTCATGTCAGTTTCAGACTGTATGAAATACATCAAACTGTTAACAGCATGACACAATCCATGTTTACAGCATATCTAATCATAACAAACATGTACTGCAGAAACAAATAGGCACAGAAACAATAGGCAAACAAATTGAAAAAAAAAACCCAGCTCTGTCGTCAAACTTACTGATGCCGAAGCTAGCTGGAGCTGACCGAGCTGAGTGGACAGTCCAGCGGGAACCATCGGGTGACCGCTGGCCATGCCTGCCATGCTGGGCTCAAGGCCTGCTGACCCTCCGTAGACTGCTGACTGCTGCTGTTAGGTGAGAAAGTTGAAAAAATAGAAGGCATAGAATTGAGATGAATGAGGAAACAGCCTTAAGAGTAATACCACTGAAAACATTGAAATTTTTGCGCATTTTGTGCGACAAGAAACTGGCGCAAAAATAAAAGCATGCAAATATTTTTGCTTGCCATATGTTCCCGTATTTGATGTCTTGATTCTGCGGAATCAAAAACATTAAACTCTTCTTACCTGGCCAAGCGCGAAAAATTAGTAGTGTGAAAAGTAAGATATTTTTGCGGCATGAAAGTTTCCAAAATTGAAGTCGACGGCCTTTTTCATGTCATAAAATTTTTGAGAATTGCTACTGGCATTCAATGCATATAGTGTAGACAGGATCTATCACATGCATTAATAATTTTCTGAATCTCTGCTCTCACAAAATCTGTGAAATTAAAATGCACATGAACATTCCTGGTTTTACAGTAGGGCTGCCAATATTCACACATCAAAATCAGGAAGGTTACAAAGTGAAATCAGAGAGATACCTGTGTGTAACTTGCATCTTATTGGGTAATTATCATAACCAAATCAGGGAGACTTTATATTCTCTGATCAGAATTTGAATTGGTATCTAAGTTTTCAGGGCGCCACACACAAAATCAGGGAAATTTGGAAGATCTGGGGTAATGGACAATTCAGGCTCTTTGGTTGAATATTTAAAGACCTTTAGGAACTTCTCACTGTGTATTAACCTCCCTCCCTTTGTTCTAAACTATGTCATTACTTGTGGTTAGTTATTCATGTACAGTTGAACCTCTCTTATCCGGCCTCCCTTTATCCGGATCTCTCTATTATACGGACACAATCTCGACGTGATTTTTTTTTTTTTAATAATTACGGGCGGAAAGGGGGATTCCCAACTCCTTGAGAACTCCTACACAAACACACATGAATTAAATATACTTGATACATTTCTTAATAATTATTTAGGTAAATCTTCCCAAGAATTTATAAAAGAAAATGATTTCATTCTTGCAAAACACGAACCTCTATTTTGGGGTCTGTTACTGAGTGTAACAATGAAAAGGTTGCAGTATACACATTACTACATGTGGTACTACAATGGGCTACATCAGTACATGTGTATGTATATGTACATGTATAAAGCATTGAGTCTCCCGTATCCGGCCAAATCCCTTATCCGGATGAGCCCCGGTCCCGACTTGTCCGGATACGAGAGGTTCAACTGTACAAGATAAATGGCATTACGAAATGGTAGTTTTGGGAGGGCGAAAAACTTTTTGAAATATCATAGAATTTTACACCTCGAGAACCAAACCCTAAACTTGCATTTTATCTATCATTGCAGAGATCTGCGACACTATAGAGTCTCTATAGCTTTTAGCATGGCACAATGACTCTTTAAACATTCATTTTCACAAATAATTGATGAAAGGCATCTAGAATGGTGACTCTTTGCAGTGAAAGAAATACATCTATTTGTCTTGGGGCTACATGTACATTAAATCATTGTTTTGCCTGAAGAGCGTATGACAAAGGCTTGTCAATAGAGGGCAGTCTTACTGTGACTGGTGTGATCTGTGGCTGCACGATGTATTGGGAGGTGGGCTGAATCCACTGCTGGGTGCTGACCGCCGGCAGGCCGGCGTATGTAACAGCGCCCCCTAGGTTGTAGGCGGCAGCGCTCAGCTGATGGGGCATCACGTTAGGTACCCTGGTCAGAAATTGATACATGAGAAAATGAAAGTGAGTTTCACATGTATAATGGTCCCATACAATCACATGCATGTTGGCTAATGAGGAAGCATAGCTCTTTATGACCATATCAATTATATCCCTTTCACAATTAAGTCATGTGAATCAAGTATAATAATGACATTGTCAGTATCACTCCTTTTTACTAGACTCCACTGTATGTGTAACTCTATTCATCATTGTTTATGTCCTTGTATTGAACACACATTATCAAGACATCAGAAGGAAACTTGACACGGGTTCAAGCTAATATCTATTGGAAGTCAACTCTTGTAGCTTTGCAAATTGAATTACTAAAGGAATTAATGCCTTCTTTTGTATTTCATTGATGTTACATCATTTTTCATGGACAGAGTGAATTATGGATAATCACTATTTATTTGGGTCATCTGTAATAACAGTGTATTTTTGCCTATTGGAGATTTTGACCACTCTGTTGATAAGGTATCTGTGGAAAACCATTTGCTGTATTCTGTCTTACTATACCAAGAATGGACTCAGGAGTGCACGATTAAAAAAGAAAACACAAACCTGTAGAAATGAAATACATAAACCACTTTAAAAAGAGAGCTCCACTGTATAGAGCCTCTCAGTTCTTTAAAGGAATCATATAGTTTTGGTTGAGACTTAACTTCAGGTTTTTATCACTGTTTGGTGAGATAGTGAGAAACCTCTTCAGAAATATGAAAGAGCATGTAATTCCAAGAGGGATTCAATGTTTATTTGATGAAAATTGGTTTTGAAATGGCCGAGATATCCAAAACAGAGTGATCCTAATAAAGTGTGGGACCCACATTTTATTATGATCATTTTGTTTTACTTTGTTTTTGGATGTTTCAGCTATACCAAACCCGATTTTTATCAAATAAACTTTGAATTCCTCTTAAAATGGTATGCTATGTACTATTTCAGAAGTGTTTTCTTGGCATCTCGCAAAAAAATTAAAGCCCAATTATCATCTCCACCAATACTGTACCATCCCTTTATAAAGGTTACAATGATTTAAATAGCCACTGCAGCGCAGGTGCACATAAAAAGGAAATAAAAAGCTAAATTGATACAGCAGACCACTTATGCAACTCAAAAGTTGTGTTGTTGCCGATGCCATTCTCATATGTTTTCTGTCAAAGCGAAACACACTCCTTATCTATAACACTTTCACATGGCTGAAATGCGAGCTGGCATGTTGGGAGATACATGCTGCACGCAAGAACTTTCCATACGCTTGAAGTGGGTCAAGGATCTAATCACACGGGCCACTGCATCATTCATTAAAGGGTCGCGATATCTGACAGTTTCAAGTAATCATTATCACACAAATACCAGTGCTCACAGTGACTTTCATTTGCTGACGTGACCGGAAAGGAAGTCAAGCCATAAAGACAGCGACCATATGAATATGGTCATGCTTGTTCTGATGTTTCTATGGCCTCTACAGGAATATATTGCTGCCTCAAAACCTTGTCTGCTCGCCATTACACAGTCAATTATTCACAGATGATTCTAGAGGGCAGCATTCATTTCACCAAGCCATGGCAAAGAAGCTCACATTCTATCGCCAAACAGAGTGTGAATTACACATCGCCATGAAAATCTTGCCTCAATAAAAACTCATAATATGCTCTAATTTGCATTTGCAAACTGTTATAACTTGTGCATGCATCTAATATCGCACAAGTGTGTATATAGCATGTAAAGTTGCTGTAGCTCTGGGCTGCAGCAAGACTCCCATCCTCACCCGTTGCGGGCGTATAAACTCTCGTACGTGAGTCCCGTCTCCTGTCTCGCTCCCATCCAGTTGGTGGCAGTCTGCTGCCCTCGTTGCTGCTTGTTGATCTGGTTGCGCTTTTTGACGCCGCCATCGGCGAACTTGCATAGTAGTGGTTCTTGCTGGCTTGCTGCATGGGCAGGGAAAGGGGGCACAAGCAATAAACACACTCCTAGTGAACTCAAACAAAACATTTGGCACAGGTTGAAAAGTATAATTCCAACTGCCATGTTAAGAGCATAGAAAAGACAAATCACGAATATGATGATGCCAATGAAATAGATGCTGCTGCAATATACATAACTCAATTTTCTCTCAGTTTACTCTAATGATCTTCTACACCACAGCGATTTAAGATGAACAATGATTGATAACAGTTAACCATTTGGCTACAGTAACCTATGGAATCATTTACAAAGTGTATTATGGGAATCTAAGAATCTTGCAGAGAAAGGGTTGAAGCTTAGACATTCTCTGACTAAACACAGTGGGGGAGGGACCACTTGTTGAATGGGTATCAACCAATGACTTATTCCTAACCCGTTGAGGACGGACTAATTTAGCTACAATACGCATTTCCCATAGACAACTGCCCAAGTATACTCGGGACGCGTCCTCAACGATTATGGATAATAATCTGTTATCATCTTAAAGGGTGTGTACAGTTCTGGTCAAGGTGAGGATTTAGCTTTTAATGTTTTGCGAGATATTCAAAAACCACTCTATGAGATGCCAAAGAGCATGCAATTCTAAGGGGTATCAAAATACTATTTGATGAAAATCGGTTTTTAAATGGCTGAGATATCCAAAAACAAGGTGAAACAAAGAGATCCTAATAAAGTTGTGGCATGTCGCCTTTTATTATTGGATATCTCAGCCATTTGAAAACCAATTTTCATCAAATAAACGTTGAATACTTCTTAAAATTACATGCTCTTTTATATTTTGTAAAAGGTTTCTCATTATCTCACTTTAAGAATATTCAAAACATGAATCCCCACCTCAACCAGTACTGTACAGTCCCTTTAACTTGTTTAACTTGAAGATGACTTACTGTCTAATGTGACACCGTTGAATCGCCGAATGACTTCCTCACATTTCTCTTTGGACTCCATCCTGGAAGAAAAGTGATGAAAAGAGAGAAAAGGGATCACAAGTTAGCAAAAAATCAACAAAATGCACCCAAACATTCAACCAAGCACCCTGTACGCTGTGTACTTCATGTTAAGGTGTCGAAAGTGAGAGTTAACTTCTTAAAAAAAGTATTATATCACAGAAACATAATGTAAGTAACTAACATCCCAGGAAACAAAACATATCTTGTCTCTATCAGTCACAAACATTACCAATAACATGATATCTCTGAATTTATCTTCACCAGCCAACATGAAATGTTTGACATGTGAGCCAAGTGAAAGGAGAAATGTGCAAGCACAAATTAAGGTGTGATAAAAATTTGGCACAGGCTGTAATATTGAGGAAAAGGTTGCCCTCTTTTTGACCCTTTAACTTTTCATGTGACAACACATCAGATTATCTGAAGGAAGATTATATTGCAAGGAAATTGATAGGACAGAAAGCAAGACCAGAAAATAAAGCTAGAAAGAAACAGCGGCTGAGTGCAAATGACATTAAGAAACCCTTCAACATCCTTCCTCGTTTAATACAAACGATCACATTATTGTTGGGAGATACTCCTAATGTTGCACTCGATTGACCGCTATCTGGAAATCTTCTTAGGGTGCTCCCCTTTCAAACGAAATTGCCTGACTACAGCAACTTTGACAAACACCCTTTTGTTTTCTCTTTTCGTTATATATTTTAAAGGAGGATGGGGTGTTTAGGCTAGTTTCAAGACCAATTTGGGGCTAATTTCCCAGATCAGACACACATCGCCCTGCAACTCAAGGTGGCGAAGATGTGACTTCCAAGGATTTTCAAGCACCATTACAGAAACTGGATAGCACGCCTGAAAGTGCTTAATCTAGCAGCATACTTCTGGGTCTGTAGTCTGCTGATGTCCTTTGACTCGATATCGGGTTCAAACTGCCTTGTAGCATGGAAGGGAAGATGAGGTAATGCCTCATAAACCCCATCTGGCATGTCACACATCTTCATTTAAAACAACAACAACAACAAACAAACAAACAAACAAACAAACAAACAAACCAACCAACCAACCAACCAACCAACAAAAACCAAAACAAACAAAGACAGCAGCAACAGCAACAAAAACAACAACACCCACAACCACAACAAAAACAACAACCACAACCACAACAAAAGCAACAAAGTTAACAACAATGCCAAGGTGAGCGTAATGTTGCTGTACGTCGAAACAATTTATATTCCGGTAGTCTCACTGATTATTCAGCTCTACCATCTAGTAAATGTGACAATATGCTCTGTTGGACACAATCAGCATTATATGAGGGCAATCGTGGGTCCACTGCATGAACCTGGGCCAAAAACTTTTATTGATATTTGAATGCCTTCACAGATATTCCCTAATGACATTACAAAACAGGTCAACAAAACGAATGCTTCATAGAGGATTACTGGTCCCTAAGTAGCTTTCTGTGAAGGAAGAGTTCAATTCTCAGTGTCTAGAACATTTTGAAGGAAGACAACATATCATACGAGGTCACTAATGACTGGGATATATTTGCAACTCCTCAAACCAAATACCTTTCATATTCCACATTATTCAACTTCATCTCATTCACTATTATCGGATCAACCTTCACCCCATTGAAATTTGGGCTTTTAACTGAAATAGATAAATTAAAAAAGCAAAAAATAAAACTAATAACAACATTCCCTCTTTGCACATCAAATTTAAGGGGCAGTATTACCCCAAGTGGTAACCACCCAGAAATCTGTAAGCAGCTCAAACTTGAAAACCTCCTCGCTATGAACATGTAAGATATAGCATCTCTACTGCCAGAAAGTGTCCACATTTCTAATTTCTGTCTTCAAGTCAAGTCAGACTTACTCCAATTGTAACAGTGCTGAAAAAGAGAATATTCACAAATTTGCCTGACATATAAACAGACCTAAAATACACAAGCACGATAATCCACGTGTCAAAAAAACTCCATCAAAAAATTCCACCAAAAAAGTAAGAAGCCTTTGAGGGATAAATCATAGATCTCCTCATAGAGACAAGACCACAAACCACACAGGAAGAGAAGTGACTATCCAAGTCAATGAGAGATTATGGAAAAGCCTCTGAGAGAGACTAGAAACCAGGTCGTTGTTTTGTTGTTGTTGCTGTCATTGTAAAGTCCCTTCTGAGGGAGACCCTGTCACATGACATGGCATTTCAATTCAACCCAGGGCGGTTTAGTCCCCAGCCAAAGGTTAATTTTATTGTAGGCTATTCAACAAATCTGCAGCGCAAATGCATAAGCTAATCTCCTGTTTATGATTTCTAGAACCTTCTTTAGTGCACAAGCTTCCAATCTTTCTATTTCCAGTTTGTTGTTATTCCTGTACGTCTCTCAGACCTCTCGTTCTGACGTCGCAGCATAAAGTCATCTGTCAAAAGCCCAGAAATGCCTGATTCATCCCGAGCTGGAAGACTTTGGAATGGACAGACGACATTAAATCTGCATGAATCCTCCTAATTTGGGGGAGTTTATTTGTGGCGTGCATCCCCCTAAAATGAAAGAGAAACAGGCCTGCCATTCAAAGTCCTGCTGAAATTTTCACTCAAGAGAAGCTTAGAACCTGTAACAATGCAATTAGCAAAATTGCCTTTCTGTGAACCAATCAAGAGGGTGAAAGTGGGACAGGTACAAACACGCAAAAACTTACCAAATATCTAATTCTTAAATCTGTCACAAACAACAATAATGAATTTTCATAAAGTGTGCATGTTTTTTTTTTTCATTTTCCTCCCTAGAACAAATATAGCTTAATGATTTTATTGTGTAAAATACTAACCCACTTCTGTCCACCATCTCTTACTCCCACTAACAATGTATGTGATTATGATGTTCATGGAAATAACTGCGTTTAAAAAAAAGCCTGATAATACTTTGCTTCTTTGTTCAAATTTCATACAAAATTATCCTGGTCTGAGTAATGCCACCATATCCATGAAACAGAGAAAGACAAGGGAAATAAGATTGATATTGTAAAGACCGTAATAAATTTTGAAGATAAATTTGACATGGCAACAAATTAAAAGGTATCCGAAACTGCATAAGCCTGGTCTGTGAAGCATCTTAAAGGTTGTGTGCATGCAGCCATCAACTCTTTGCATGCCTTAAGTGCCAATGGGCACAGGAAACCCCATATCATTGTACACACTGTTCAAAGTCCCTGGTACAGAAAGGGTTATGGTTGCCTCCATCTTGTCTGTTTCACAAGACAACCACTGATACATGACTCTCTGACCCTCGGACAAGAGCAATATTCGCAGCTTCCTAAGTTTGGATAATCTGAAGGGCAGGCCGAGGGAGTACTTTCTCCAAACTGCTCGTTGACCTACTGCGACACTGAAATCAAGAGATACAGAACGCCGCTGGAGCACCACATTAGACTAACATGCTGACTTGGAAGGAAAAACCAGTATCTCGGTTTTTATCACCGGGCACCGACATTGGAAACCAAATCAAGGAGGAGAGGGGTTTTAATGTCCGGGTTTAAATGACGGGGGTGAAAGAGCATGTAGCGCTGTTCCCTCGTCAATGGCATCCGTTGTGAAACCGAACTTCGGGATCAAAGGAGAGAGGGAGAGAGAGAGAGAGAATGAGAAGACAGAGTGAGAGAGGGAGAGAAAGAGAAAGACGTTCTTGGCGGCAATCGCAATCGATGTTTGCACATCGGAGCCTCGCAGCCCAAGGAATGTGACCATGAATGTAAATATCTTGGGTAAGAATTTTGTGCCCAGGTAGGACGGAAGCCCCCCCCCCCATTCTCCTGCCCCATCTCATCTGGTGTCCGATCTGCCAGAATCAAAGCCAAGGGTAATCCAAGGCCCAGTGTCTGGCTCCCCCAATTTGTTCTCTTCATCATCATCTTCTTCTTCTCCTCCATCTCATCTTCTCCTGTAGGAATGCATTTGGTCTGACACAATTTCAGACACTACCCTCCCTTAATCGCCTGCTAGTTGGACACGCTTTGCCCCGCAGCATTTGCGTTCACAGCGCGAGACGAGGGTACCAGAGGCCCGCGGGAGTGTATTGGAGTCAACAGGCTGGTGGTGTTTGTGGTGGGGTGAGCGGGGGTGGAGAGGGTGAGGGGCGTGGAGGGGTGAAGCCAAACACCAAGAGGTTGGAATGTTTTCCACAGGTACAGGAAACTTACAACAAAGTTTAAATGAGAATGTATACATTTAAATATACTTGTCAAGAGGGTAGCAAGGTGGAATAAACCAGGAATTCACTATCAACATCATCTCAAGGACGACTTGCATCTGACACCAAATTTTATTTTCATTCATCTCTGTTTTGATCTTTGGCAATATGTTTGTTTACAATGTCAGAGCATTTTGATGTGCTAAGGATTCAGAAGATTAAACAGCTAGAACATTAATAATGATAACTTTGCTGTACATGCACATTGCCATTCTCTTTAATCCCTAACTTTTAAAGCAACTTATAAAGTGAGCCCTCTTCCATTAAAGTAACCGTATCTAGACCAACGGTCTGCCAGCATCAAGGCAAAATAAATGTTTTATCAACTACTAATTAGAACCTAACTACTAATTATCAATTTAAAGAGAAATTAATTCAATCAAGAGACAAAACTTGCTTTTCATGTCTCGATATGATCGAAACTGGCCTTTGAACAATAACATTCTTACCTGCCAATATCAATAGACATCAACTCTTAATTGCCATTCTGAATATGAGAGTCTACATGACAAAATAGATTCCAAGGACACGACAGGTGATCACTATGGTCTTGAAAAAGTTCCCCTTTGACAGTTAAAAGCCATTTAAGATCGGCTAGCATCCCAGCTCTTTGGGGCTGTTTCAGCTACGGCACTCAAAAAGTAGACACATGTGCACCTAACCCCGTATGAACTCAACCTGAGCAGTTACAGGTCAGTCAACACTTATCGAATGTTGTTTCTTCACTAGAGGAGACACAGAGAAAAAGAGAAAGAGAAGGAAAAGGAGAGAGAGATAACAAAAAGAGACCAAGACATAGAGAGAGAGAGAGAAAGAGTGAAAAAAAATGGGGGCAAGAACCCCAACAAGTCCAGGGATCGCATTCCAGTTATATCAAGAGGGCTCCTCCCACTTCTCGAATGTTTTCGTGTGCGTAAATGAGAGCCGGAATGCAGTCGGGGCGTTCGATTATTGGTCTACGTCAGGACGGTTGAGGCTGGTGGGAGAGCGCCGTGGCAGACACCGGCGTATTGGGGGGGAAGGAAATTGAATGTAATGAGACGGATTGGTGCGAGATTAAAAAACACGGGCTGGAGAAAAAGGAGAGCTGAAGAAAAAAGGGGGGCTGGTGTACGCAATGCTCTAATTGAAGCAGCCCACACATCACAAAGCAACACTCCAGTTCTGTTTCCTTCCCTATATCTCGTGTTCCCGCTTCTC
The DNA here is from genome assembly GCF_040938485.1 of Diadema antillarum. Taxonomy (NCBI): domain Eukaryota; kingdom Metazoa; phylum Echinodermata; class Echinoidea; order Diadematoida; family Diadematidae; genus Diadema; species Diadema antillarum. The sequence continues at coordinate 1,932,479 of NW_027271250.1, read as the reverse complement.
TTCCCCACGACATTTGGGACGATCAAGACGGAATTGAGGAGGAAATGGAGCAGAGCCTGCTCTTGAGGTTCTGATCCAAAGTGAAAATGTGTTTGGCAAACTCTCCTCATTCCCTCTGAACCTTGCCATTAATCTGCTCTCACATACAATGAGTACCGACAAACCATACTATGCTCTTGCTCATTTCTTCCCATGTATGTCTGCTTGTAAGTAAAGAGGCTGACATTACATTGGTTCTCCAATAAATAAAAACTAAAAAGCATTTTCCCTATTTATCTTCCTTTCCCCCCCCCCCCCCCCCACTGTTTTCTCATCCTTGCATTCCTAATTCGTATTTCAAGCGGACTGACCTGTCATCTTTCATCTTGATTGTATTTTGTTTAAAAAGAGTATGCCATTTACTCTTCAGAAATATCAAAATAAATGGAATCTGATTAAACCAAACTATAATATCAATGGCTGGTTATCTACATCCCATCCAACTGCCCCCCCCCCCCCCCCCAGAAAAAGAAAGAGGAAGATACCATATCTAATTTGCATCTGCAGGGATGCCAGAGTTATGAATAGCATTGCATTATTCTGAAGGCTGAATAGGCATATTTTTGGTGGAAAAACAGAAATGACACATTCTCTGCAATAGACATATATCGTCATACAAATTGGTAAAAACAGTGTTTTCTATGAAACCTGCAGTACGTTTTACACAGAAAATGTTTGTAAAAAAGTATCAGTTGGCATCTCTGCATATGATTACCTTGATTTTTTTAATCACAATTATCAAACAAACCTAAATAAATCAGGAACTCTGAGAAGAAAACAAAGTACTTCCCAAAAAGAAGAAGGAAAGAACAACACACACACAAAAAAAAAAACCCCCAAACAAACAACAACAAGCAGTGGAACATCATTGAGAAACTAGCATTGCCATCTATTAAGCACTAGTACAAATGCCCTCAATGACATGACCCTACGAATATCCCACATTTTTTCTTGAGGAATGTGTAGCCAGTAATGGCAGAGAAAAAAATATATCACTGCTTCACAACAGCTGGAGAGTTGTGAAGGAAGATGGAGAATGGCTGAGCCAGGGAGTGAAAGGGGACTTTCCCCTGACTGCACAGCCCAGGCGCAAGACACAAGATCTTGGGGTATTCTTGTCCAAGAATGAACAGGACCTTCCACACAGATCATGATATATGTGATAAACAATGAACAGTCCTATAGGGTAACGAGCGTCTTGTGAATAACACCCTGCCCATGCAAAAGTGAATGAGAGACAGTGCTAAAAGATACAGTTCCCCAAGCAACCCCCCACACTACTTTCTATATATGTTCTATTCATTTATGTATTATCATTTTTTTTTTGGGGGGGGGGGGATGGATATCACAAATAAACATGGTGGTATGAAGGACAAAACAGTTTCAGGGCATTCAGACGCAAACAATTTATACTAGAACAGTATAGCTATACCGAAACGGTATTGCTTTACGATGAATTTATACGTCTGAACGCTGACTAACGAAATGACGTATAACAAAATGACGTATCTATAGCGAAACGACGGTCAGAGCATCGTTTCGAACTAGAACTCGATAACGAATCAGCATTCCCTGTGCGTCTGAACTTAGGGCAACAATAGAACAGTATAAGTGGGCGGGGCTTAATGGGACCGCGTGCGAAAGGTGACCCCACAGCTGTCACTCATTATGTGCGTGGGAAACTGCATATCTATATGACGTTTACCAGAACGGTCGAAATAAATGTCTGAACGGTCTGTCGGCTATACGATGATTCTTTATACGTCGTTTCGTTAGCGAGTTTTGGTATAAAATGGTATGCGTCTGAAAAGGGGGTTTGTCACAAGAATGAAACAATTGCTAGGGAACGAGCCTCACCTGGCGAAACCGACTCCCCGACTTTCGTGCGTGGTGGTGTCCCTCAATATCCTAGTACTGATCACGTGGCCGATGGGGGACAGCATACTCTCCAGCGCCTTCTCATCAATGTGATGAGGCAGATTGGAAATATACAAATTTGTGGGGTCTTGCTCTTGTTGCTATGGAGACAAGGAAACAAGAGAAGCAGAGCAAAAGCTTTTAATACAGAGCATCAATGTCACCATCAAAACAAAAAGTTATGCAAACAAAGCCAAAATAAAACAACCAAAACAAAACACACAGGACAGACACATTTCTTATGTCTTTACATAAATCGGGTGGTTCATTCGCAACACACAGCAGCACACTTCATGCAAATAAATTCTTTGGTTAAATGTAAAAATACAAACAAACAAATAACAAACAGACAAAGTAAAAACAAACACTGTATCATCCTTCATGTTGCCTTTCATCAAAAGTCAGTGAAAATGAAATAGCCATTTTTAAAACAAAACAAAAATCAAAAATCAAAGCAAAGCTTACTTTTTCTTCAAGTGCATCATAACAAAAAAGGGATAATTTAGATTTTAAATCCAGTCAAATGTTTTGATATGTGACAAAAAAAAAGGGATTTGGTCTCCATATTTCTACAAGTCATGAGTACAATACAAAACATGTTAAACAAGCAGACTATCATGTCAACAAATTGCTTTTATCTTTTTATCATTTTTTAAAAATGTAATTGTAGTTTACATCATAATGCACAATGTCATTTTTTTTTTTTTGCTTCCTTGTCATTTCCCTTTAACCCGTTGAGGACAGGCTGATATCACTACAAGATGCACTTCCCATAGACATCTGCCCGAGTATACTCGGGACTCATCCTCAACAGGTTAAGATTAGATATGAGATATATCATTCTCCAGTATTTGCATTACTTGGAATGCACAGTATACATTTGTAGAATACATACATTTTAATATTGTCAACTGAGTAAGTTGATACACCTGTAATAAAACTCTCACATGGAAGCTTCGATGGCACCATGGCACGAGTGCCTAGGTCACTCCAAAATCCTCCAAAATCCAAGCAACTGAAATGGTCTGCTGCCATCTGTTGGCAGACTCTGGTTAAACCTGGATATCGCCCAAATCACCTGCGTAGCTGGCATGACAAATTTATTCTTCACAAAACTCTATTTTCTTTCTTCATCCCCCCCCCCCCCCCCACCCACCCACCCCCTTCACTGATTGTTTGCAATGCCCTGTTTTGGAATTAGACTAGATTGTCAACAGAAGATGGCTTCTGCATAAAGAAACTCTGAAACATGAACACAGTGACAAATGCGAGCACATTCCAGAGATTCTTTGCATTTCAGATTTTTGCATTCAACAGGCAGTGGAGTGGTTTTGGGGTATTGGTACCACCGCCCTGTTGGAACACTGTGTAACCACATACCGCAAAACCAACAAGTGCCATCTCAGACCAGTGAACATAAGCAAATAAAGAAGGTGCTTCACATTCTGTTTATTTCCTTTTCTTGGGGGTGGGGGTGGGGTGGAGGGTCTTCAGGAGTTGAGTGGGAACTGATCTGTTCTGTGTTCCATTCACAATTCTCCACTTCCCACACTGTAAATTCCTATGATAGGGCGGAAGGTCTTTTTGTGGTCTAATCAAAGGTGTAAATACAGTAGCCATCATTAAAAGTTGTACTACTCTTCTCGGCCTTGGACAGAATAGAAATCAACAATCCTCACATTGTGTGTTTGCCGAATATTTTGCACATTTTGCCTATTGGGTGACATACATGAAAGCAACAATGTGCCAAAATGAAAATTTTGCCTCGCACAACATCCAAGCAATTGTCGTCTCCATGGTGGGAAATCTTGTATACCCTTTTGAAAGTGGCCATTCTGACTATTCATTCTATTGCAGTAGATCTCTTTTGCAAATGTAATCACTTCCTAGCAAAAAAAAAAAAAAAAATCACAGGTTCCTATTCACATAATACCGAACTTGCAAATCATCTGGCTATACAGTACCTGCCTACACAGCCTCAAAATACTAAATGTAGAGACGTAGACGATTAAAGAGGGATTTTTGTGCTTGCAAAACCCTCACGAGTACTACACAAGCAAACATGATCACAAGAGTCCCAGTTCAGTATCACTTCCCTGCACAGTGATGCACGATATCGATATACACAATATTCAGCCATACTGTCTGTTACAAACCACAAAGATAATCACTCAACAGTTTCACACATTGGCCACCACAAAGCAGAAGACATAAAGTGCTCTGATCATCAGAGTCCAATTTCAACAACACCAACAAAAGGAAAAGCCACATCATAAACTCAGATATGGATGCCACAAAATCAATCATCATAACTCAACAGAACAAGTGGCAACAGACAGCAGACTACTTTAAAGCAATTCCAACTCCAGTGTGGCCAACTACAACAGCAGTTAATCTACCAACACCATCATCTATCATCCCAGAAACCTATACACTTTCAACCAAAGGAAGGGGGGGGGGGGGGGGAGAAAAATGGGGTGAAAGAAAAAAAAAAGGAAAAGAAGTGACCGTCTTCATCCCTGTGTGAATTTCATTTTGCCTTTCCTTTTCTTTTTTTCTTCTTTTTTTTCAGAACTACCAACATCCTGAGCACTAGTTCAGTTACCAAGGAAACAAGGGATACCCTTTGGCAGACTGTGATACAGAAACACAAAATCCCACTTTTCCATATCCCATTTTTTTCCCCTGTTTCCACCACAGGAACCAGGAAAGCGGGGCAGGGTGTTTGAGAGTGGGGTTGGAGGAACCCTCAAGCTTGCTAGCCATGGGTCATTTATGTGACCTACTTTGGTACCGCGTTGGGTGGGGGTTAAAGGAATCTGACCATTGTCATGGAAACACGGCTGTAGTTTCGAAAGGAGGGGAAAAAATAATCAGGTCGAGGGGTAATTCTTACAGTTTGTGGGTATTTTGATAAGATGAGGATCATTGTGTCAAATGCCAGCAGTCTAAGTGATGCCTTGGAACTTTTTAACCTTCCTCACACCAGGCTAACTTTTGATGTGTATTTTAATCTGTATATTTCTCACTCATATGAAACCAGAAATGGATAATTAGTCAGAGTCAGAACAGAACGGGAATCTCTTTATCATTGAGTAATCATCATAAATCACCCCTGCATGTTTACATGAAGGTGCTTGAAATTTTCCCTCTCTTAAAATAAAAGAAAGTGTCAAAGTGAGAGATCGGCATTTGGCTGATATCGGCACAACCCTGAGCTTTGCCATTCCTTAGTAGTTTCTCAGTTAGTCAGAGCTAATTCCTCATACAAGAATTGTTGTCTCCAAGAAGCAATGGACTATTATGGGCTGAAAGGTCTGATCAAACACAGGGCAAAGAAGCTCTTGTCCATTAGGGGGGGGGGGGGGGGGGGAGAGACATCCCCTTCATGCCTCTACGATATTGCTTAACACAATCCGTATCTGCTACACAAGCAATAACCCATACATGAATTTCTTGAGGAAGCACAAATGCACCCTAGGATGGGGATAAATTGTGCTAATGTACCTTTGCTCATTTTCAGTGACATAGCTAGTGTGATGAGGCACTTGAAAGAGTGGTAATGATGATACTTTGGTGGAGTTTATTTATTCCTTGTCACACAGAATGTATTACATCTTTCATCCTCTCAAGCAACCAGTCAATTGTAAAATGTCAAACTCTAAAGAAAGGTTCACACAATGGTTGCAACCTGTTAGTTGACAATTGTGTCCACACAATGCAAAACTGCTCATGGATAGAATGTAAACCCAGAGAATTCTTGTGGTTCTAATTACCGGGTATAAACTAATCTTTAAGATTGCTAAATTAATCATCAAAGTTCAAAACTTCGAGTTAATATTGAAAATGAGGAATGTGATGTGAACCTATACATTGTATATCACATCAAGAATGCAAAGAGGCTGAAGGAAGCATCTCCCTGGAAGAGAAAAAAAAATTCAACTAGAAGGCTTTAAAAGAGACTGCATCAAACCCAACACAACCAGCCGGAGACTCCGCCCTGTGCATCTCATCAAAGTAGGTCACCCCCGTAACCTTGGCCGTCCACGCCCTGGATCCGTCACACCAGTTGCTTCCTTTCCCCCCAACTGTGTAGTACTGCAGTGTTAAACCATTGTCAAGGTCTGTGTCATGGCATGATTGCAATAGAATATCTTATTCTATTTAAAGACAAATGAGTAAAATATTTCACTACTCATTGACAATTTTATTTCCAGCGCATTTTTATTCATTTATTTTTTATTTTTTATTTTTTTTTTTGTGAGTTAGGACCAGCTGGACTGAAATGTTTTTGGCACTTTATCTTCTAAAGCCCATGAACAGTGTAAGACATGAAATTTTGCTTTGGGTGGAACTTCTCTAATTTTTCTTATAATTCTTTGATCAAATTACTAGGTCAGGATCTTGATGACCAAAATTGAGATCTTCTACCAATTTCCTTGAATAAAACATATTAAATCAATTATCTTTTTCAGATAACAAAAGTTTTGAATGTCTTATCCAAAAGAATATACATTTTTACGTTGGCTTTAAAACTGGTCACAATCCCTATTATCTGTGTCTCACATATATTGTTCATCTGATGGCAAGAAAAGTTTGCCAAATTACCTTCACCCTCCCTCAATGTTTCCATAGCCTCTCAATGACAATATCCTCCATCCTTAGAATCTTTTGAATAATTGTCCTTCACCAACATCTTGCGAGCTGCAATGACCTTACCCCTGCTTAGCATGAAGACTGACTTATGAGCCAATTGCTGATCCTGTAATTGATCTTAAATCATCCCACACCGTAATCATTTTTTTTTCTTCCTTTCTCTTTTCTGCAGCTCTAAGGGCAGTGACCTCAACTAAACGTCCACTGCCATTATCAAACTACTAACTGACCCAATTCAAAACAAAGTGTCCGTCACAGACAGCCACCGACAAAATTCTGTGCTGCAGAAATGTATCACTCACAAAGATGAGCATGAACCTACAGTATGTGAAACACAAGCATCCAAACTCCCTCTAAATCTCAAATACAGCATTATAATGGAACCTTATGGGGGGGGGGAGGGGGGAAATAGCTTGTTTTTCAATATAAACAATTCCTTCAATGCTAAAAAAAAGCAATGAAATGAGTCATTAAAAATTATATATATATATATATATATATATATATATATATATATATATATATATATATATATATATTTATTTATCAGCGGAACAAGTGCAATTACACTGATGTGATGTCTAATTTCAATTTCAATGCATATATTCCTGTGATAAGCTAATTAAAGTTAATGGTTTTACACACTGACTTTCTGTCGCCAACCCTCCCTCTGCTTTTACTGGCTTGTTTGCTTTTTTACAGACTTTTTGCAGAAAAGTAATGTTGCACAAGAATTATCGAGAGTATTCTAGAAGAGCACGTTCTGGCTTTCCACTGTACACCCCCCCCCCACCACCCCCCCCCCCCCCCCCCCCCCCCGTAGAAAAAGAAAAGAAAAAAGAAGAAGAAATGACAATACTGTAATCCACTAAATCACAACCATCGCCAAGTATCCTTGATTTCAGGAGTATAATGATAAGGCCACCTCCAAAAATGTTTCTGGCTCTCACATCTTCTGTCATGGATATATATCTCTCATATCCAAAATTTGGAGTCAACATAATCTTTATGATTTCCATTAAACCATCGAGAAGGAACTCATATTCCTATTTTTTTTTTTAAAGAAAAAAAAAATTACATGTCTCAATCTTTAGTGCAAAGGTTAAAGGTTGAATTTCATGGGCTGTGCAGTTAACATCTTCAATCAAAAAAAGGAAAGAGGTTTGTGATAAAACTATGCCCCCCGGGGCTCTCACAATATCTCCAACAATTAATCATATTTCATGTCTAGAGGCAGGTACACGTACCTCAGGTACCTCTTCTAAAGGTACGACCCTTTGGATAAAGACAAACCGCTTTGCCAGAACTCTCTCCTAGCCCAATGAAAAAGTTTGGTGACATGGAGCAGATTTACCATATTTTATGGATTGAAATAAATATTAGCCATCTGTTACTTGAATGGCTGTGGTACAAAGAGGATACCCTTGTCTTTTCAAAATATCACCCCCCCCCCCCAGCACGATCAATCACATGTTTTGGAGATAGACGTGGTTTTTGCACAAAGCAATATAGCTTAAGGTTCACTGTAAATTTTGGCAAACTCCAAATTTTTCTTTTAAAAAGTGATCAAAATTCATTAAAAAGCCTTATCATAGATGATCACTACAAAGAGGTTTTCATAGCACATGACAATAGCAGGATAAAACACACTCCAGTATGAGCACCATTTCTGCAACAACACCTAAACCTGAATGACCGACCACAAAGAAGTTTGTCATGACCAAAGACAGCAAATGTTATGCAATCACATACATCTCAAGCATCCTCAACCTCTGCCAACCCCCTACTAAATTTAGAACTCAATTATTTAATAACTTTTTTTTTTCAAAATCATCTATTATAAAGTTCCCCCAAGGGTAACTGGGGCTTCATTAATTCAAAATGAGAGGGAAGAAATGCAGTCACATCTCATATGCCTGAGAAAGTACAAAAGTGGGAAAAACAAGTGAGGGAGGAAACGTTCCTTCTTAGGAAGACTGTAAGTGGCAAGCCAATTATGAAAGTCTATGAAGTGAAAGAAGATGGAAGAAAATGGATTGGGGGGGGGGGTGTGGACAAAGATTCATATACAATCAAGTTCATCCAGATTTTACTATTTAAAACACCAGTATCTTTAAAGCATCTTGGAATACAGTAATTTTAGGATCCTTTGCAACTGTACCCTATTTCCCATTTAACCCTTTCCGTGCCAGGGACTTTGGATGGTGTGTAAAATACTGTGGAGGTTTTCTGAGCCTTTTATCAGCATTCAAAGCACTAAGAGGGTTAATGACTGCACAAGTTTCCCCCCTTTTTTTGAGAGAGAGAGAGAGAGAGGAGAGGTACCATCCTCATAACCTGCCCTACTTCGTGAGTTAAACGTCAAAAGAAAAGGGCACAGTCTACTTTTGTCTAACATTTAGACATAGGGAAGGATCGTTACAGCACGTAATGGTGTGCCTTACAGTGTAGAGTTTTGTCATTTTAAAACATCCTCTATCATGGGATCATAATCATCAGGTTTTTGGATGATATCCAACAGGTAGGATCGTTTTCATGCCATAAATACAACCAAGTAAAAAATAAAAGTAAATGAAGGGAAGAAGGAACAATAAACTAATCCTCATTCCAATGGAGCAGGAATCTTGATCACTGCCAATGACCCCAAACACATTGGGGGATCAAATATTTCTCCCAAGGAGGTATTGAAGGAGGTTTGCATTTTCATCTCTGTTGTCGTGGCAACGGGGCAGTTATTTCTCATACCTGTATGGCAGGGAATAGGTGACTTTATGCAGCAGTATGACATCAGAGGAGGGGAAAATGAACTCATGGAAAAGAAAATAAACTGGAAAGGAAGATGTTCAATGATGGGGTTGCATGGATGACCCCTGAGGCTCAACATGAAATTGGCGGGGTATCCAAACTCATGGGGTTATCATGGTCGCCAATGAAACAATGATTTTTCCCATTCCTACTTCTTACTCTTTGCGTTGTCAAACTTTCATCGGGGTTAGAAGTATTACTCTTGAGGAGGAATGTCAGAAAAATTTGCTATTGTGACAATTCTACTTTCAGTTCAACATAGACACATGCATATAAAACTGTATGACATCATTCATATCATTCTGAATTGATGTGATGGTGCATTGTAGCACCATTATATGTTTGTTGGTATTCTTTTATAGTTGAATGATACTGAGATCCACAAATTATGACAGTCTCATTCTGCTTTCAGTATCTGCAGTATTCTGGAATATCTTAAAGTTATAACTACATCGAACACTTCATGTAAACATCGCCATAAGTCCACAGATTGAATTTGTAAACCGAGATGTGAACATGACATGATGCGCCTGTATCATTACAGCGAGAGTTATTCTTTCCTTGGACAACTGCCACCCTAAACTTCCTTTACAAAAGCACTGCTTGGAGACTTCACTTTGTCATTCAGGGGGAGAAGTGTTTTGGTGAGATGGTGGAGGGCGGGGAGAGAAGGGTACTTCCCCGTTCACGTGGCGGATGTGAGCGTGCACGCTGCATTTGCCAACCGAAGGCGCGGAATTTGCCCAGAGATCAAACGCCGTTGGAGTACAGTACCCTCTAGTATCTGCCTTCTCATCTTAGCTGCCGTTGGAGAGGTAAACTGCTTCAAATGACATCAAAACCAAGTCTTCAGCAGTCAGCATCAAATTTCCTTCCTTGGATATCCCTCCCCCCCCCCCTCAAAAACGGTGATAAGTTTCTAGATCTACTTGGCATTCCACAGTTTCTGGATGATAAAATGTCCAAAAATATAATGCCTCATCTCTACCTACACAAAAAACCAAGTTTCTTCCCCTAAGGTAGAGATTTTGATATGGGATGGGCAAAATTTCTTGCCTCATGTGTTGCAGAAAAATTGATAAGCATGAAACACTACCTATAAGCTAAAATACATTTTCAGACACAAATTCAGCAGTATGTTAAGCAAATTATTTTGAAGAGATAATGCTAAATCACAAGAATGATGATTGCAAATTTGATAAAGCTTATCATATGATTAGAAACAAATCTACTATGTTGGCAGGATATCTTGAGACTATTAGCACTTTTTTGACACACTAGAGTTATGGTTGATTTTTACTATGAATGGTCAACATACTAATATGAGACCATTCAGATATAACATCCCTACATACATACGTTAACTGTATAGCAGTATCAGACCTCACGCACTGCCATGTTTCATGAGAAGCTCATGAATATGTATGAGTCTCTTTCTTGCGCATCATGAACTGTGCCCAGGCTTTGCACATTGTGTTTTTACATTGCATTGGATTCATTTGGTAGTTTGCAAAAAAGCTCCGCCTACTCATAAGACAAACGTGTATGTATGTCATGTCAATACATGTCATACCAATATACAGCCATTCAGACACATAAAAATGTCCTATATCCATATTTGTACGTCATATATCCATGTTGTATATTCATATATCATAATTATATTGATACATTGTATATCCATATGTCATATATCCATATGTTGTATATCCATACAAGACCTCTCTGGTTTGAAAAGGGGGGGGGGGGGTTCACTATAGTTCTTTCATGCTGATATACCACCAATCAATCACACATTGAAATCAGTTCAGACCTTACAACAGGAATAGAACCACTGTTATATTTTGGGGAAAAGAAAGGAGGGGAAGGGGTGGTTGGAAGGACCTTTCATCCTCCAAAGAACGGCAGAGTCAATCGGAATGTGAAGTTCATTATCACGGGTGGAAATGCAGAGCTGTACTTTGCAGTTGAAAGCACTTCCATGTCAGTTCCCATGAATGCCTCCCTCTTACTCCCCTCCCCCCCCCCCTCCACTCGGTGTCAAAACAGATACCAGTACAACCAACCAGTCCCTTGCACACAATAATTCAGACAGACAGACAGACAGACAGACAGATAGACAGACTCACAGACACGGTAACTTTCACCCCATTGGCTGTTTTGATTGGAATCAAAACCAGAGGCTTATACATCAATCTTTCCCTTCTTCCTCTCTCTAACCTCCTATGCCCCAGTTAAGATTGGCCAGGATATCACAACCTGTTGTTGGACAGCGATCACAACAAAACAACCTAAAGAGTGGCACTAAATTGAGGGGAATTTAGGGGGGTTTCCACATGCACTGGTAGGTGGGAACTTTGGATGGCCATAACATCTTATTGCAAAAAAAGTCTCCAATTCGACAACAATTTGTCTGTTCACGACAGTTGACATCGGATCCATAACAGCTCAAATCTTGTACTTGTATATCACACTGCCATGTGGTTATCTCAAATCTCTACAATAAAAAAAGAAGAAGACTGAATGAAATACTTTTCCCCCTGGGAGCATGAGGAATATATGAAAGTTTCTGTAATGTATAATCGTTGTCTTTTTCAACGATTTTGGGAGAAATTGCTTCAATGTCCTTTTCAATGTTTGATAACCCCTATCCCCAAAGCAAAACATAACAGATACACTAATCACAGCATCATCTATGGGTGAGTTTATGCTCAATTTGTGAAGGCTGAATCAGTGTTTTGAAACGCTAATGCAAAATGCTGCTCCGTAATGCTGGTCACAGGGTACGATTTATGCTCAACTATATTCAGCTGGAGAAAGAGCCTATTTCACGAACATGCACTGTGCATTTGCTTACTTCATTGACTTAAGCAGGTAGGTCAAATTAAGGCACACACTTTCTCGAAAGTTTTGAATGGGGTGTGCGCATTGTTTACGATTCAACTACTAGTAACTGCAGGTTTTGAAAGTGCACTAGGACAGTCTGATATTCAAAAGGGCGGCTGGCCAGGCGAGTACATTTTCACATGGACTGGAAAGGTGTTGAGATGACATCATTATAAAAATTTTTATGCGTGTCTTTGTGTTTGTGCTTTCCCTATACGCATGATTAAAAGAGAAAAATCATGGATTGTATTAAACACACTATGTGTGCATTTTTAATCAGCATTTTGAAACACTGTCTATATCAAGGCAAGCATGTTTTGCACTAAACATGTTTCAAGACACTATCTATGGCCCCCAAAAGTTGAGCATAAATGCAGCCATGTTACAGCCTCTCAAACTTAGATTAGAGTATGTGGGACTGTTTGCATGTATCTTAGAGTTCTGTGTATACTCAGGCAAGGGTCTATGGGAAATGCATGTTGTAGCAAAATTAGCCCATCCTCAACGGGTTAACTTCTCAACATGGCTGAATATACATGTAAACACACAAGAGCTGAGAATCTGTAAGCTAAACTTTTAGGGCAAGTTTGCATCCCAAACACAGTAGACCTACTCACAAATTAGCAGCACAATAAGAAGTGACATTTTTTCTTTTCTTTCTTTCTTTTTTTTGGTACATTTTTCCAGGTAAAACAGCTAAGAGATCTGCTAAAATCTATATCCCTCCAATTTGCCATGCTTACCAATCTCTCTCCTTTCCCCTTTTTTTCTCTATAAATGTTTGAGAAATCCCCAGCAACAATTGATTGGGCTCTTTTTCCCTCCAGACACTAGCTTCTCCTCAACAAAGATAGAACATGATTGAAAGAAGCATGCATTTTGTTATGTTTGTGTTATGTTTTTTTTGGGGGTGTTTTTTATTGCTTTCACTTTTTTTTAACCAAAAGCCATCAGTGAAAGTAAAATGGCAGAACGAAATTGAAACAGGATGTCAGGAAACACATACAAAACACACATTCAGACACATATATAGACAACCAGACTCAGTACCACGGCATAACAGCACTAGTATTAAGCACGCACACACACACACCCACACACACACACACACATGCACAAAGGCTGCGGGATGAAGAGTCCCACCCCCCCCCCCCCAAAAAAAAAAGCAGAGCAAGAACTGTGAAAATCAAGTGTGTCCTGTAGATTGGGAGTAGGCCTATATCACCATTCCTTTAGTCAGACAAATTCTTAAGGAAACCAATAGATTGTGCTTTCTGGGAGACAATATCAACATTTTGTTGCACTAGCTGAATTTCCTCAAACATTACTTTCTCTAAAACACAATAACAACATATAATAATCACTTACAAACCGGGGTATGCCCAAATTCCATTCAAACTTCATCTTCTTTTTCCCATCAAAAGGAAAGGGGCTATCACAGCCATCGGCAGTCTTTCTCATTACAAAATTATGGCCTCATAATTATGATTTCATGTAATATTTACAGCATGAGAAAACACACACACAAAATTCCTTGTGGAATCCCCGGTTTAATCAAAGGCCTCCAAGCACTGCTCAAATTTCTGTTCCATACAACTGGGCCTCAAAAACCATTAATGACTGTGAAGTTGGGAGGGGGGGTGGGGGGAGGAGGGGTTGATGAAAACTAAAGGATTCTCGGGGGAAAATCGGTTGCCGTGAACTTTTAACTTCTCTTTTTTTTTTCTTTTTCCATAGTATTGTAAACACTGCACCTGAACAATGCTTATTACTATAACCGATTCATTAACTTTCCTCTACTTGTCACAAGGTACGCTGGCATGTCATACCTCTTTCCAAGATATTTTCTCCTCTCATTCTGCCTGTCTGGCTGGAGGCCCTTCCCCACAAAATGTCGGCAAAATCATCTTCGACCCTTTTCTGTGTGTCATAAGCCTCCACTGCAACTGTATCAAAGACCCATCAACAGGCTATTACATTCGGGAAGCCTTCGGGCCCTACTTGGAAAGTGTACTTGACTGTGCAGGTCTATATACTCACCTTTGCCATTTGTGCAAGAACGTTCTTGTCTTGTAAATCTTTAACGGCTTTCTGGGCTGAGAGAGCGTTGTCAAAATCGACAAAACCATAACCTGGAGAGTGAGAGGGAGAGAGAGGGGGAGAGAGAATGTAACCACTTCATATCTCCATTTGAGACTTAAATCATTGGGCTGTAAATCGGATGAATCATTAAAGTTCAAACAACGTGAACATCCCTGTAAAGTCACTGATTAAAGTAATCTTTGAGAATCTCGTATCACTCATCTCGATCACGTCCTCAACACTATGCACACTGGATGACATGGTGATGCCATCGACCAGTACTTATCTCTTCCAAATATCTTCTAAATCTCTTCTAAATATCCTTTTCTTTATACACAAAAAATACACACAATAAAAACGAAGAAATATAAATCATATCCACCCAATCAGTAAAGCAATGATGACATTTTGAGAGAATTTGGTTGTACGACAACCTGTATATGAATCTATGAACACATGGGGTTCTACCACATTTCCTTGTAAAAATGAAAGTGCAGTTGTGAGAGGATGACAGTATCATGAAATCCCACTGGCAACAGTGATTGTGACCAAAATCATCATTTTAACAAGCAATTCTAATATTCTCTATCATCATTATCTGTGTCTGATATTTCTGTGAAACATCTTCATGTTCTGTTTTGTTTGATTTTATCATGTTTACTTACACATGATGTCGGTTGGGACATTCAACAACTAGTTACAGGAACAAGAAGCAAAAATATTCTGAAACAAGAAGTTCAATGATTCAGCTCAACTCAGAAAAGTAGCACAAATTTGAAGTTCTGTATAATGGAATTACTAAAGGGGGGGGGGGACAAATAAAGTCCATCCTGTTGCAAGTTGACAGACATAAAGACTGTAGACTTTGAAACATGATGCGATGGTAAGATTTAAAGATTCTATTCTACCTTTCAAAAGCTATGTCAGTGGATTGCAAGAAGGAACAGAGTAGAGAAACATTGCAACTACAAGCAGAAACAGAAAGATGTGACTCCAATAATAATCACAATGATGATGATGATGATGATGATGATGATGATGATGATGATGATGATGATGATGACAATAATAACAATATGACTGGCAGAGCTGCTCTCATCACTATTCATAGCAATAATAAAATTGATGGTTGTTTATGGTAATGACAATTGACAAGGACCAAAAAGAAAACACCGTCAACATCAATAAGAATAATGACATTTACAATAACAGCAACAATCATCTGTTTCTCTCCATTCTTTTTCTTGCATCTGCTACAATTTCAGCTAAATTTGTCCCCATGTCTGACTACATCTTTGTCTCATTGTCTGTCTGTCTGTCTGTCTGTCAGTCTGTCCTAACCCGCATCCCCTTGCCTCTTTTCTACTCCTTTCACTTCTTCTCTCTCCCCATCTCTCACTCCCTCTCTCTCTCACTTTCGCTCTCTCACCGCGTCTGGCGGATCCATCAGTATCGAGCCATTAACTAAATGAAGTCGGAACTGCGTCCTCACAGTTGGTGCGCGATCCCTCTCCCGACCACTTCCCTTCGTCCCGCTCTCTTCTCCCTTTTCACATTGGCAAAAAATGATGCAGATTAGAAGAAAAAAAGAAACAGAGAAAAAAAAAGAACAGCCTGTACTTTCAGCTGAATATTAAGATGATTATCCCTTAATGGGGTAGTCTCTTTCTTGGATGAACTTTGATCCGTTTTTGACAGAAATTAGAAACAATTTTGCAGCCGTAATTGTTGAATGAAAAACACAAAAGGGCAACATTCTTATTCCCTAAAGCTGCGTCGTCTAAACATTTCCCTTTCCTCTCCAATCTATCTAATGATTACTGGAGTTTGCTTGAAGGCTGGCTAATTGTTTGTGAGGTGAAACTGAAATTGTTGTTCATCAGCGGGGCACAGGGGCAAAAGAAGAGGCAAGCATTAAACCCCATTTGGCAAAATGGTATGTGATTAACTTCTATGGAGCAAAAACAAGAAGTAGATAGAGCTTCTGATTGATCAACGACGGAAAAAAAAATTCTGTCCCTCTCTAAAGTCTAATTCAATAAGAGATATGTCTCTCGTAGAAAACAAAAACCCATATTGTGGGACTACAAATAAACTATAGCCATAGCTTCCTCTTTCTCATTTCAGACACCATTAGTGTAGATCCATGTCGTCTCCTTCCCTCCTGCATAGCCATATTCCCCCAAATAAATAAAAAAAACTTTGGCTTGCCTACGTTATTTCCTCCCTCGCTTTTGTCCTCAATCTGTTCTTTTTCCCCCCTTTTAACTCTCTTGTTTTCTTTATCAATCTTTGCAGTGGATGGAATCAATTTCATTCAAGTTTGATCAATCTCTTCACCATCATAATGCTCGGATGTTGATTCAAATGGCAGCAGAATTTCAAGTGTCCATCGGAGCATCCCACGCCGAGTCGAGAATATCATATCCTTGGAAATCGGATGCCATCTCCCCCTTGTCAAATTCTCCCGAATCTGACCTACACAATTCAATTTCAGACGATGAGATCGAATTACATGCAACAGCATCATGTTAAACAGCCCGCCTCACGAGAATCAGAACGGACAGATTCGCGGAAGGAGCCAAAAATCATGTACACCCCTTATGGCAAATTAACAGCGATTGCCTTTCGATTTCGGGACAGAATTCAATTTCACATTCAGGGCTGACTCTCGACGGGCTGATAGACAATAAAGTTGATGCGATAAGAATAATTGCTTGTTATTGGTACATCTTATTGCAGGAGTTCTGAAAAAAAAAAGAACAACAAAAGTATAGAAGTTTGGACACAGGGTAACTAAAATATTTGTTGAAATGTTTTTCTTATATTCTTCAATGTTTCTGTTGTTGAAAATGAAAAACTGTACTTTTCCTCTCAAACCTACCGATGTCACTGACACGCCCCTCCCCCTAAAAAAAACAACAACCAAACAACAACAAATAGCAAATAATGAGTAAACTTAACAGACAAGACCATGCATGGTGTAGCTCCATGGAAAAAATGCTCAAGAGTACTGAATGCTAATCACTGTGACTATCTCAAACAAAACAGACACACTATGGAAGCAGCTATCAAATATAGTCAAAAGCATGAGTCATGATTCAAACTTAGGAAGGTCTGAGAACAACAAGGAGGGATGATTTCTATAAGGTTTGCCGACGACAGTGACCCTTTCTTTCCTAGAAATCCAATTTGATTTTGCTACCCACGGTATTGGCTGCAACACCAAATTGTTACTGCGCTCCCTTCACACAAATGTTTTAACCTTCTCTTTCTGTGTAGCATTGTGGTGGCTGGAGCTCAGGGCAGAAAAACACAAACATGGACTTGTTGCCACAAAATAATAGCTTTTATGAAAGAAAGATGCTAGCAATCTAAGTTATGCACAGAAAGATATTCAAACAGTGCTTTCACTTCTCATTGTGAGGTGTGTAGACTGTGTGACCCGAGATTTGACACTTATCCTTTTGTTTTCACTTCTAAACCACCAAAATCAAAGTCAACCAAACTCTTGTTGCAAATTGCTTGGATGCCATTGCAGATCTCCATCTGCTCCAAAACTTTTGCTTTCATTAATGTACCCTCCTCCCCCCCCCCCCCCCCCACAAACCAAGTTGAGGCAGCTTTTACCTATACACAGCATTCATCTATCGCATCAATCATGTGTGTGTCAAATAATGGACCAAACCAGTTGCCTGTTTCCAATAGGAAGGGATATGTGTTATCATATCCTTTTAGATTTCCTCAACACTTAATGGTGCTTTCCTGTCTCTGTCACAATAATATTTTCATATATCTTCATATACCTTCACCCAATGAAAATGTAATGAAATTCAAAGCAATTATAAAGCAACAAAGGAGAATTTGAGTGGCAAGAATGCTATGTGATACAACTGAGCTACATTTTCCTTCACATAGTCATTCGTCCACCCCTGCCCCTTTTCACCTTCTCTGACCCATTATCCCTTTTTCCTATCCCCTTCTTCATTCCCTATCCCCCTCTTTGATTCCCCACCCCCTTTCAGTCTCCCCCATCCCTCCCCCATTTCCCACCCTACACCTCTGGGTGTCTGTCCACCAACTTTTAAATGAAAATGTACAGGAGCCTACACATCATCCCTCTTTACTTTTGATATCTCTCTCTCACACATTCACACACACAAACACACACATCACTATCAATTGCAAGAGTGGTCTGAACTACAAAGTACACTATTATAAGTACCCCACTTTCCTGTTACAAATTCTGCAAGATGTCACCAAGTGGCATCTTCAGAGTCACTCTAAAACATTTGATGAGACTACTATGTTCTCATGCAAAATATTGGCTGAACTACTAGCATCAAAATGACTGCAAGACACTTACCTTTACATTGTTTTGTTTCCTTATCGAGTATTGCCTTAGTTGATACAATGTTTCCATATCTGTAGCAAAAGAAAAGAAACAACAAAAGGGGATTGATTTCATCAGTTGCTGATTCCTCATTAGTATAAACCTGAAAGGAAACAAAAGATCGATATACAGTCTGAACTCTCACTGTTGCTATGGTAACTTGACTACCACAATGCCATTTATTGGAATAACAATGGCAATGTGCGGGGAAGTCTCGGGATTGGTCATCATTACTCAATCTCTTGGGAGGAGCTCTGCTAAGTCATGTGACCAGCAGAGCCATTTTGTATACGACGGCAGATGTACTTGGATCACAGATGCATTCTTCACACATCATTGAGACCATTACACCAAAGACAGCATCATCAAATCACTGTATTTAACCCCATCACAACCAAATGTAAGATTTCATGTACAATAGCTATGGCATTTTAGAACAGAGGATCTACAAGGGTTAATGTGACTGACCGTTCTGTCCCACACAATGCACAAAAGAGCACCTATCATCAAATTTGCACAGTTAAAATCCTCTCCTATTATGATTTATACTATTGTGCCAAGTCTGAATGAACATATCAAATTACACAACTACTTTCGCGCATAAAGAAAACAATTTCACTGCTAAAACGTCTCCTTGAATTTTTGAACCCATTGACAATCATGCATTTCTCTCTCTCTCTCGTGTGTGTGTGTGTGTGTGTGTGTGTGTGTGTGTGTGTGTGTGTGTGTGTGTGTGTGTGTGTCTGTGTGTTTGTGTCTGTGTCTGTGTGTATGCCTTTACAATTCATTTCACTTGTATACTTGCCCCACAAAAAATACCGAACAGGAATGACAAAACTCAATTGACCCATGTTGGAGACAGCTTACTCTGGCAACCATATGATAAACACCAAGAGTTAACTACCAGGTAACTTTCCAGTGCACCAGCTTATACTTCCTATGGGGCAGTGCACTAGGTTACACTTCCCATAGGGCAGTTAAAAAAACTGTTGTTCTTGCCTCTTCTTGCCAAGGTGCTCTGTCATAAAGGGCAACATTACCAAATGTGAAGTTTGGGAGAATGTTCAACAAGAATTTGAATATCAGCTTTTTCAACTGTGTTAAAGGGGACACCTTACAATATGTATACACGTCAGGTTTACATGGGAAAGTATTTGAGGATGGCATTGTAACTGAGTACAAAACCTGAGAGACTCAAAATATGTGAAATTTTGCCTTATTTCAGCAGTGTTAAAGGGGACTCCATACACTATGTACATACTCTAGGGACACCAAGGAAGATCTTTTTATGATCTAAATATTTGGCTGTGTGATGAATACGAGATCTGAAGAGAGACCAAGAATATGGGATTTTGAGTAGGCCCTATCTGGTAGCAGGGTTGCCTCTGATTGTCTCACTCATGTACAGTCACATGTTAGGGTCATACATCAGAGGTCAGAGGTCAAACAGCTGTATCTGGAGACATTCAGAGCTTTCACTTACAAATACCTTGTTTGTAAATATGCTTAGAAAATGTGCTTCATGCTAAGATGATACTCTCAACCTTTGAGTCGAAGTGTAAACCTGAACCAAATTCTTCAAACAAAACATTGTGTCAAATATCAAGTTTGGCTAATCATGGTTTAGATGTCTTTTCCCATTGAAAGCTATTGGAAATTGGTTACGCAGTAGTAATCTCTGGCATGTTAAACTCTAAAACTTGGTGGAATTTGAGCCTGGCTAACCCAGTGTACACTGTGCATGCAAATATCAACACTCTCCTGCCAGTAAGCATACAAGTTATCTGTTTGACTAACAGGCTATGGAGTTTGTCACTTAGTGACACAGTTGTACGAAATATGGTTTCCAGATTAACTGGTCGCCAAAAATGACCAATTCCAACTATCTGAAGCCTTGGTGAATTTAAATACATTCAGAAATCTATTAAAGAAATGCAATTACTAACTATATCTTTAGTTAGTGTGAAATCCCTCATTAAATGACTACCAGGTTGAAAGTCCTTCCAACACCCATGATTGATGTAGCAAACCTCATCCTATACATGGTTCTTCTCTTCTTGAGGAGATACGGCTCTTTAAAGAAAAAATGACATAGATGAAAATAATACAATTACAGTCAGTTGAAGCAATCCTTTGTCGCATTTTTCCCCATTAACCTAATCAGACTCATCAAGCGCACACCCTGTAGACTGTGGGGTGAATTCTTTGATGGGTGGGTGAACTCATTCCAGGTCGGCGGACACATTTATGGGAGTGCCATCTCAGCACTGGGTACCCCTGCAAAATGGCAATGTCCTCCAGCAGAGGAACACAATCAACAACAACAGAACTAGATAAATATATGACCGCTGCTACCAAGCACAAAAGGTCAGACTTTTCCCCTGCTAATTTTTCCACTTCGATTTTCCTAGCACGAGAAATTGCCCAGCGTTTTGAGCAGTGCTAAATCTATTTCCTCTTTCGTCTGCTGCAAATGAGGGGCATGATGGGTGGGGGGGGGGGGGGGGGGGAATGGGGGTGGGATGGGGGTGGAAGGGAACAAACCAGAGAGATAAACATTAATAAGCAGACATTAAAACAGAATGACAAAAAGACAAAAGACAAGACAACATGAACATTAGATGAGGGCACACAGCCATTTCTCTCAATTCTTGCTCTGGGGATATACCCTATCCTACATTTGATATCTCGGCTGACTTTATGGGCAGTTCTTCATCTCAATAAACCCACCCTATGATTTCTGAGTAATGTACAGTGGTGTTATATCATGTATAATCCCGTGATGTCCTGTAAAATTCATGCGCTCTGAGCCAACTGGTAGCGTGCACAGAACATGGGTTGCATGTGTGTGTATGTGTTCACAAAGTATGTATGTATGTATGTATGTAGGTTTGTATATTTGATTGTAACTATCTGACATTGCTAGTGTTGTATGTGTATGTGTATGTGTGTGTGCATAGGAGTGTTGAAGGCAGGAGTTAAAAAAAAAATGACAGACAATAAGATGGGGGGGGGGTGGATAAAGGGGGATGGGATAAAGGGGGAGGTGAGGGGAGGGGGCAGGTAGGGGAATGGGTATGGGTATGAAGAAGGCCTGGCGGCAGGGCCTGTTGTGGGGAGGCACTTTGAAGAGTGGTGACTGTCTTAAGCAGATATGAACAGAGTAATGCTGATTAATGTTCAGTCAACCTTAACTTTTACTTTTGCTTTTCTCAGTGTTGGAACTGACATCACCTAATACTGCTTTTACTCATATATATACACCAAGATATGAAAGACACATTGATTCATTTCATTCAATATAATTTCTCATGAAATATTATTTCTTCTTTCATTTTTTTTTCTTCAAATGATCATCAAAAGAAGCTCATCAAAGTCTGGGGGAAACTGCTGTGCAGATTTACGTCATAACAGAACTAACAAGACAACGCACAGGACAGTGATAATCTTATGGAATAAATAAATGCACAGAAACAGAGAGTATTTAAAACGAATACAAGAAAAAAAGAGAGAAAAATGGAAAAAGAAAAAGAACTCTTAGGAACCATTAGATGAGCAATAGAGGCATACTGCGCTGGATGCGTCGGTGGTTTATCGCTATTGAAAAGCCAACTTTCCGATCACGCGCCAAGGCACTTGGCACCTCGCGCTTTCCGCACCCATTAGTTTCCCCCCTTGGTCATCTTCCTGATTTGAAATCAACCATCAATCTACCGACACTTTTGTTGCGTCATTATCCATTCGCTCTCCTCACTTCGTGAAAAGGTCATTCTTTGGCCATTTCATCTTCTCAACATCCCCCCCCCCCCCTCCTCCTCCATCTTTTGCTGCGGGCAAATTTCCTTGGCACACTTGCCAATGTTTTGTTCTATGTTTCTTTTCCGTTTAATCTCCTCCTCATTTAGTGTTGCCAATTTGTGCAGGCGTGATAGCTGCTCAATTTATCATGAGTCTCACCACTCATAAAAGAGTGCAAATCTACCTCTATGTTCATCACCCAGTTGTATGCATAATGCCAAACCCTGTCCACTTTCTTTCGACAGGAATACAGATAATTCACATGGTAGAAAAAATTGATAACAAGAATTCTGCGATGATGGGAGAAACAAATAGCATTGTCAGTCATGAGAATCGACAAGACTCAATGACGAGACATAGTTCAGAAATACCAAACAAAACCCCTCTTTGTTGCCATGCCCCCCATCCCTCCCTCCCCTCCCTCCCCCCCCCCCCCACACACTTTAAAATGCTCCCACTTACAAAAATTTCATTTCCTGTGTCCTGCATCTTAAGCTAGCATCCCCAGTTCAACCAATCAATTCAACTCACCCAAAGGGCACAAATGGATTCAAACCTACATATTTTGGGGAGTCTTTTTCTTTTCTCCTTTTATCAAAACAAAAAAAGAAAATAAATGCTGCATCTCAGTAAAAGTAAGCATAAGGAGCAAGGAATAGTCAACAAATGTACAGATTCAGTGACATACGTAGATAGCTATATATCAAATATAATTTCATGGGGGAAGGTAGGAAGGGGGACTGGGCTTCAGAAGCAGAGTGGAAAATAGGAAACCACTTTTATACATGATCTCAGCAAGATACTGCTCGAGGGCCTGGTACTGTATAACGACAAATGGAAGTAGAGCATATGGCATACTTTTTACTGTGACAATGAGTGCTGGTGGCAGCTTTTTACAATCAACTTTTAGCATTGTTGTATCCATCAATGTATATCTATCTATATTTTTCTCCCAAAATGCATGGCTGTTGTGAGAACAAACCAATGCTTAGAATCTACAAGCAAAAATGTTCAGTGATAATATGCTTGAATGATGAAGGGAATTAATGAAAATGGACAGTTGCCCCTGCAGATTCTGACCAAAAATACCTTGGGACCACCCAGAAAATGGTGAACAGATGGAGTTTGATATATGAAAAATTCCATATCACTTCACTCTTTCCTTCCTGTCAAAACATAGTGCAGTTAAGCTCACCTCTGAGGAGAAATTTGTAGCAAAGGCAGAAAATCTAAAAATTAATCTGAAATGGTTTTCTTTCTCTAATTCTGACTTCATCCATTTTGGATTAAAATAGGCAAAGCAGGGCAGATTAGCAAAACACAGAGAAGTGAGTAATCTTCATTTTGTGCACTTTTATTTGTTAAATTTATCATCCTTTTTTTTTTCTCTGTGACCGGGTTGATGAGGCAGAGTTAGTCATTGAGGGAAAAGGTGTGATGACTGAAATTATGTCTATGTCCTCTTCGGCCCTCATGAAAAGAGAATGAGGCTTGGTTGTGATGATGCAGAGACGTAAATGCCTGCCCCCCCCCCCCCCAAACCATCTTTCTGGTTGAGAGAGCATGGCTTGATTGAGGTCGACCACGGGGAGGGGCTGGCTATATACCAGACCCATCTCCTTCCCATCGGCAAACCCCCAAGATGCTAATCAAAGAATTCCCGTGGATGTGATGAAGGGGTTGAAGACTGGTGATGCACATTTTTGACAGACTTTGGTTAAAGTTCCTTTAAGGATACACCTGTTACAAGGTACCATGTCATATTCCAAATGAAGATATAATACCGAAAATGTCTTTGTGGTTTGTTTTTCTTTCGAGAAATCAAGAGATAGAATGACCACTGTTTTGCTAATTGCAGGACCAACTGATATATGACAACGTCCTCAGTGCAGTGAGTGGGTAATAATAACCAGATTCCACTAAAGAACTCTCAACTTCAAAAGGTATATGGAATACTTCAAAGACAAATTCGTGGTGTCATTGAAAACGGACACAAGTATACAATAACAACATCTCAAATAAATAACCATAAACGAATAGATATAATGAGTAAATGAATAAATAAACTTTACAAAATGCAAAACTAGAAGGTATTCATGCATCACAAGATAGGGGTACCAACAACTTGAGAAAAAATAAAATAAAAGAGAAATTGACAAGAAAGTATGAGAATTGAAGAAAAACCAAATAAATTGAAGGGGGAGTAGACATCAAGGGTAGTGATTCCTTCTGTGCATGGGGCATGGAATATGTACAGCATAGAGATTTACACAGCAAATCATTTGCAGGTGGTTTGACCATCCAGCCCCGGGGACGGTAGGCACCGAAAAACAGAGAGCTGGGTCGCAGGGTTACGAAAACACACTCTTCTTCCCTCCTTTTCTTTTTGGGGAGACGGAGATGTTTCCCCGCGAGCAGGAAAAGGGGTTTTAGATTTGCGCGGCCTCTCTACGGCTCAGAACAATTCATGCCCCTAATCCAAAGCAAAACTTCACGCAGGAAAAAAAAAATGTGAAAGTTTTATTCACTAACTACTCTCTCCATTTCTCCACTTTGATTGCCACTGTATGGAAGAGTATAGACAAAATGCTATTCCTCCTTTCTACAATCTACATGCTGTGTGCCTGTTTATACAGTCCTGTACCAAAAAAAGGGATGAACCATTATCAGATTAAAGTGAAATATGCTGGATATGCCGTGGGTGAAATACATTGCACACATCAGCGGGTAAATTTTTTTTTTGAGCCACAGAATATTACCAGCTGCATCCAAGCACTTTTTGCGCTCTGCACAAGATGTGATCGTAGCAAACGAAAATGCAGAGAATTTGCATCGTGGAAGAAAAACTGACAAATCTTTGTTAACAGCAAGAAACCCTGTTGATCCTTCTCATAACACTGCATGCACACCATGAAGAGTTGACCTACAACTTGTACCATTACAAAGTTTTTCCTGCCTGCAGCTTAAGCTGCCATCTCTAAAAATCCTTTCATGGATATGCCATACTTCATATCCAGAGTCTTCGCTCCTTCCAAACTTGAGCTATCATTCACGGATCCAGAATCTATACAGTTTCAAAATATGAAAACTTATTAACTGGCAGCGAGATGAGTCAACATTCTACAAATGACTTCGTGAAATCATTACACTTCCCTCCCATCAATCTGGCTTCTACCACAGAGCAAAGTTATAGGCCTATATAGTGTATAGTCCATAGTGTAGCTGGATGGATGTTTTCTGTTTCTTCAAGTTTTCTTGAGCAAAAATACAATCCATCCTTTTATCCTTCCAGAAAACTTTCTACAAATATTTTATGTTTTCATTTTTTTTTTTAATATATCGCTACAAAGAAATTTCTAGTTGCAAAATATTCTACCATGGTTATGAAATGAAAAAAAATGAAATGATTCCACAGGAGAAGTCATGGCAACCTGTCAGAAAACTTCAAGACCTTCATCTCCCACCCACTTCCCAGAAACACAAATGCACACAAATGGAAATGGTATATGATGATGGTATGCACGTAAATCAACTCATCAGAGAATCGCTTGGGGGCTCAGTCAGCTAGGCAACTTGGCAACAACATGGCTGCGAGGTTTCATAGATTACACCTATGGTAATCAGAGACTACACTGGAGTGGGGTGGGGGAGGTGCTCATGGGGGAAAAAAAAAAAGATGAGAGAGAGAAAAAAAAGAAGAAACACTCCTTTAAGAACAGATATTTGCATGATTAGGAAGTCATCACCGTTGATAACGAATTCCGAAAGCGCTCTTGAAATGCATCAGGCGGGCGAAGAACCGGGGTATTTGTTCAAGGAATAATGATGCACAGGAGACTTTAATAGATGCCCACTTAAGAAAAGTGGAGGACCCTGCTCAATCCCGCCAGGAGAACTGCATTTTCTGAGGAGGCACCCTTCCCTCGAGCCTCGGCAAGCTCAACTCTGGTATCAGGTTGCTTGAATATTGCTTCATAAAATGGCATTTTTTGGGTAATGGAATTATTATCAGGGAGCACAGGGGTCATAGGCATTACCAGTTTAATTTGACTCCGAAGGTCAAAATACCCATTTTTATATCAAAGTGGAATGTTCCTACGATTCACCCACTCTCCCTCCCTCAACTTCTTTGCTCTTTCTCTCTCTTTCTGGGCTACATCGTTCCTCATTCCTCCCTCATCCGATTTAAATAGCTCAAGCTTTGGAGTATGGAAACTGAAGAATGATTGATGAAGCCGTAATTGGCTGCGAGATCCGAGCAGAGTGAATACAAAACACAAACAGGTACTTGAACTGTACCATAGTTGCCACCGAATATGCCGCGTACATTAGTAGCACATCTGATCTAAACTGCATTTACTGAGGAGCTGGGTTGTCTTGCTTTAGTTTTCATTTATAAGGTGTTTCACTTCAAAAGTGCATTGTGCTTGCATGGTCTCACCTCAAAGTGGCACTGAGATGGATTATGACGGGTCACAAGCGTTAGATACGAATTACGAGGATAATATTGATTGGGACTGAAGATTCAAACTGATCTCATTTAACAAGACACAGAGTGAGTGTGTGTGTGTGTGTGTGTTTGAAAGGGAAAGAGCAAGAGACAGGAAGTGAGCGAAAGAGAAATATGCCTGGTAATGACGGCAACAAAAGTGGTCAGCCAGCGCTCCCCCCCCCCTCCAAATTGGCCGCGCCCGCAGGGACAAATGCTTGGCGACAAGGATGGCTTCGGTTGGTGAGAAGATGCGGCGAGGCTGTCACGGTCACTGTCACTTTTCATATCCTCATGGCCGTCCCCGTGTCGTATGGAACGCCACAAATGTCTCCTGTAGTTCATTATTCCACAATCCACGTGAGAGGACGTGCACTCTGCAAACGCCTGCTGCAACAATGGATTTGACCCTATTGGAAGCGATTCTTGCATTCTTTTGCTTCAAAGCAGAGAGATGCATTAACACCTAAAATCTCATGTCAGTCATTTCTTCTTTTTCAGTTTAAATGTAAAAGCTGCTATACCACACCATCTGCAATACTACAAAGAAAACAATGTGGACTATCATTTGGCACATCAGCCAACATTTATTCTTATAATCAATTTCAGAAGGTTAGTCAACAATTTTTACAAGGTTGTAACTAGCAAATTTCATGAAAGGGAAATATATATATATATATACAGTCAAACTCGGATACCTCGAATTCGTCGGGACTGAAGAAAATGTTTCGACGTACGCGAATTTCGAGGTACGCGTACGTCGAATTTTCTTCGACTTGTCCGATGTTTATCGATGTTCAACGTTTATCGATGTTCAACATGGTGTCTGTTATAGTGCCTAGTGATTGTTTGCATGCTTGTCAATTTGAATTGAATCAACTTTTATATGAATGAATTGAGTGAAAATAGGAAATGAAATCAAAATTTCAGAAATAAAGATTTTGGTGTCCCGATCGCGCCACCAAAAAAAAAAAGTCGGATGTTTGCCTTCACTTTTCAAAATGAACAGCGGTAACAATCGGTTACGTAAGATGCTACAATAAATGTCAGAGTTTTGCGTTTAATTGTGGAAATGAATGACGGTAATATTCGACTCGGTATGATACTAAAATAAATGTCGGATGTTTGCTCATACTTTTGGAAATGAATAACGATAAGACTCAGCTCCGTATGGTGCTAGAACTAATGTTAGATATTTGATTTTGCGTTCGGAAATGAATAAGGATAACATTCGGCTCCGGAAGACGCTGAAATAAATGTCGAATTTTTGCTATGACGTTCAGAAATGAAAAACAATAACATTCAACTCCGGAAGATGCTAAAATAGATGTCAGATGATCGTTTTTATGTTCGGAAGAAAATAGCAGTAATATTCTGCTCCATCATGTCCATATGATGCTAAAATAACTGTCTGATGTTTGCTTTTAAATTTCGAAATGAATAACAGTAACATTCAGCTGCGTTTAATGGTAAAGTCAATGTTTGATGTTTGCTTTGACGTTCGGAAAAGAGTAACAATAATATTCAACTCCTGACAATGATGAAATAAATGCTGGATGTTTGCTTCTATGTTCGAAAGTAAATTGCAATAACATTTAGCTCCGAAAGATGCTAAAATAAATGTCGAATGTTTGCTTTGATGTTCTGAAGTGAATAACAATAACATTCAACTCCGTACGCTGATAAAATAAATGCCGGATACGTCCGAAAGTAAATGTCAATAGCATTCAGCTCCGGAAGATGCTCAAATACATGTCGAATGATTGCTTTTACGTTTGGCATGTTTGGAAGTGAACAGCAGTAACATTCTGCCCCATACGATGATTAAAAAAATATATATATTGGATATTTGCTACGGTACATTTCAAAATAAATATCAGTAACATTCAGCTATACGTTTCATAGTCCAAAATGTCTGATGTCTGCCTTTACGTTCAAAAATGAAAAACAGTAACATTCGGCTCCGTGCGATGATAAAATAATTGTCAGATGATTCATTTCACTTTCGGAAGTGGACAGCAGTAACATTCGGCTCCGTTCGATAATGAAATAAATGTCGGATGTTTGAAATGAATATCGGTAATATTCTGCTCCGTACGATGCAAAAATAAATAACAGATTGTTGCTTTCAATTTTGGAAATGATTAATGGTATTAATCCGCTCAGTTAGATGCTAAAACAAATAGCGGATGTTTGCTTTCACGTTTGGAAATGGATTACGATAGTATTCAGCTCCGTAAGATTCTAAAATGAATGTCGGTTGTTTGCTTTTACATTTAGAAATGAATAACGGTAACTTTCAGTTTTTTACAATGCTAAAACAAATGTCGGATGCTAACAAATGTCAGCAAATGCTCCCATTTTCTCATTTCAAACGTAAGTTTTGACCTCCTCAATATATTGGCATCAACTTTTATAATAATATCTACGCCTATTAACTTGTCAAATCTTTAAACACTAAGTAAGATGATTGAATTTTCTATTCATTTGTTTTAGACATGGACATCTGTATCACTTCAATAATGCTTAATATTAATTTGTCTATGTTTAGTAGGACCGATTTAGTTTTTCTAATGTTTTTCCTGATTTTTTTTTTTTGTCACCAGATTTTACTTTCGACCACCAGAAAATAACTAGAAATGTCGCTACGGCGACTGATGCCTCCGCCATAATGCATGATTCTCCCAATAGGCGTATAGTACAATGTCTTCACAATGTGTGATCCATGACAGTTTCCTTGAACTGGGTTTGCTATAATTGTCGAAGAGTGCAGGTACACATATTTGGGGAATTGAGAATTTTTACTTGAATTCTGACGGACCCTTTTATAAGTTTATGCATTGAGTAATTTCCAAGGTATGAAGAAAGAGTGTAATTACAGTACAAAAGAGATTTTTTTTCTTTTCTTTTCTTTTTTTTTTGGGGGGGGGGCATTGAAACCTGGCCTTTGACCCTTAACCTTTGACCTTTGACATTCTGGCGGGAAATTTCCTGGAGAATCTCCATTAGGTAATGCATGTATATATTAAGTTTGAAAACTAATAATGCAAGCATTTCATATACAAGTATATGAGGGAAATAGTAAAATATTGAGGAGTTGACCTTGACCTTTGACCCCATGACTATTGACCTTTGACCCCTAAATTCCCTAGATAATATCTGCCAGTCAGTACATGCATATGTACCACGTTCCATGAAGATACATTGAACCATTTGTGAGAAAAGTGATATTACATTTTCACCTAACCTTTGACCTTTTGACCTTTGACCTTATGACATGAAACTCTCTCTGGAGAATCTTTATGCAGTAGTACATGTCTACACCAAGTTTCAAGAAAATACCTTCGGGCATTGCATAGATATTGGGGGAAATAGCAACATTTTTAGCATTTGACCTTGATCTTTGACCTTTGACCTCAGTCCGATTTCACTAAAAAACTAATCAAGTAATTGTCCCATCATACATCATCCTCCCACAAAGTTTGGTGAAATTTGCTCGATCCAGTCTTGAGTTATCGCGTAAACGGATACAATTTCATGATTTGACCTTGACTTTTGACCTTTGACCTTTGGCGGATTTCACCCAAAATCTAATCAACTAATTGCCCCATCATACTTTATACTTGGACCAAGTTTGGTAGAATTGAAGTCAATATTACTCAAGTTATCGCGTAAACGAAAGCGGACGGACGTACGGACGTACGGACGTACGGACGTACGTACGGACGGACGGACGGACGGACGGACAACCCGAAAACATAATGCCTCCGGCACCACTTCGTGGCGGAGGCATAAAAATCAATGATATTGGTGGCCCGATAAAACTTAGTGCGGAGCCCTGTGTATTCTATTCTTCATTGTGATCGGCCTATACTTCCAGATTTTCATAATCGCATAGCTGGAAAAAAAAAGTTTCAGTGCTTGCGTTCTCGGGGAAGTAAACTTCGTGAAAGGCAAAAAAAAAATAGTTTAAAAAAAGGCACTACGAGGTAGATTGATGTTTTGACAGTGGAGCGTGATTAATGGCAAAGATATAACTGTCAACGTAAGCAGGTGCGCCCCGACGGTTGAGAAATCTACGCGCACGGTATGACTGTCTCGATCAAAAATCAAAACACAGTGGTTAAAGAAAAGCAAATGATGGGGCAGCGCGTAGTGCTCTATCGTAAAGCACTCCATTGGCACGGGTGCTATGTGCATACCATGTACGTGTGGTGTTGGGGATTTTCCTTGTCAGCTGTGTATCGGGTATTTCTTCTTGGGCGCGCGATTGTTCTGGTCTCAGAATATTTACAATCGAGTGTGAAAACATGTGACACGTCTTCGCTGTCCACGCGCGCTTAATCGGAGATGCTGAGTGATGTTTACAATTTCGATTCGAGCAACATGCTGGGAAAAACAATAAGTTAATTAAGATCGGGACATTAGATTTCCCTTCGAGGTAACCGAACTTCGAGTTATCTTTTTCGAGCTACGCGAATTTTAATACACGGAAACTCCATAGGAACAATCTGGACTTTCATTTTGCCCCCGAGGTAAGTGATATTCGGCTTATCCGATGTCGAGGTATCCGAGTTTGACTGTATATATATTTATCATATATATATGTATATTGTTAACAAAATGAAATCAGCATGATTTTCCCAAGTTAGCGGGACAGTATCAGGATTTTCTGGTTTGGGGTCAAAATTATAAATAACGGTTAACAAGAATGCCTTCTGTGGCTTATCATCAGAGCAAAAACAAATTTTCACACAGCCATCAAATGAAAAATAAATATGAATTGATTTTCTATAGTCTTCTCTACCCTCCCCCTCCCCTGAACCCCTTCCTCCACCCCCTCCTTGGAAGAAAAAAAATAACTGTCACCAGTGCAGTTGACGAGGTAGTCCGTGTTTGCACATCAATTTTCGCATAATAGGGCAATTTTTGATGAGAAGCCGCTCTCATACTAAAAAGACAGAGGGGAGGGAGGGTGGAAACAGGGTACAGCAAGAATAAACACACATTAGTTCACGTTTAATGTCAAATGGAGATCAGCATGATGCATTACAACTATTAGTCGGACAGTTGGAAAAATGGGGGGGGGGAACGGAGTAAGGGTTTGGCTAGAGGATAACAATAAAGAAAAGAAATAACAACAACTATAAATAACTTTGGACCATAAATTTTTGAATCTGTTGTCCCCAGGATTGGTTTTGTCTCTCTCTTTGCTTTTAATTGGAACATAAGATGGGTACTGATAGATTGGGTTCAAGATGGACCAATAAACCAAGTATCGGTTACACCATTTATTCGCCATCATAAATTCAGTTGCCGATGGCGCTGAAAAGGGCACAGACTGGCAAGCCTAAGAGATGCATTACTGAAAAGAAAAGAGGGATAGAGTCAAAGAGAGAGAGAGAGAGAGAGAGAGAGAGAGAGAGAATAAGTGAAAAAAAAAGAGAGCTAGGAAAAATACAGAGCTGACATTATAATGATAAATGGCTACAATTTGTCACTCGAAAATTCCAGTGGTAGGGAAAATAATGGGTATGGACAAGAATGCAAAGCCGCTATAGTGACTCATATAACAGCTCTGATGTACACCTTTCTGATTTTGCAAATTGGACATTCGAGTCCCATTCTTTGCAGGTCATAAACATAAACAGTTAGTATTAATTATACTTTATATTCTATCAGATACACTAGCAGTCATTATCATGTGACTGAATTGGATATTTCAAATTATGAATATACTCTTCTGGCGTATGTACTGAACTACATGTACTTCCCGATGATATGCCCTTCTGTTCTTAGAAGAGACAGGGCATTGTATTGAGGATATATGGCATATAAAGGAAAAGATAATAAATGTATTATGTGAATGTAACGATAAATCTTGTAGCCTGACAGGCTGGCAGTTCTGATGTACTAGAAGAGGAAAGCTTTGTTTCACTATCAGGGCTTGATATAAGCGATGGCCCACAGGCCCTAGGTCACTCAGAATTGATGTCAGGCCATCAAATTAATAACCTTTCTCATTTTAGAAAAGATTACCTTTTGGTGACAAATTGGACAACTTAAAGATGAAAAATGGAGCATTAAATCTATTTTTGTTGTGGGCCACCACATATCTTTTCAGAGCCACAAAAATTGAAGATTTTGTCTCCATTTATTTCAATTTCATTTTGTGTAACGTGTACGGTACAGTGTATTCCTTTGCAATGTTCATTCTGGTTTTTGTTTCATGTTTGTAATGTTTATGATATGCACCCTATACTCTTTACCTGGTCGAATAAATAATAATAATAATAATAATAATAATTTGAAGATTTTAATGGTCTCAACACTAGCAGGCCACCAGCAAAAAAAAAGAAGATTAGTGTGGAGCCCTGACTAGAGCCTCTATCCGTGTGATGTGTAAAGTTAAATAAAAATAGCAAACTGATCATCATTTCTTGCAAATGCAAAGAACTATTTTTATCTATGGCCTCAATGTTATGCTTCCTTTTCCTTTGCACCATCCAGACGCATGCACTACACACAACACATCGTTTTTGAACAGCAAGGACAACACCAAGAATCCAAGATGCAGTTACCCGGCTGCTGTGAACTTCAGACCACTTGAAGAAAACGACAGGAAAAAAGGGGGTTGGTACAGAAAAATAAGTGCAGGTGCTTGAGATGCAGAAACAGGACCTAAAGTCGAAGATCATCAATGATTCATCGGAGAGTGAGCGGCTATTGGATGTGAAACCACCGAGGATGGGGCGAGAGAGATCTAGAGTGGAGGGGGAGGAGGGGAGGATACTGGATGAGATAAACGAGGTGGATATTTGGGGGGATGACACGGCTAACAACGAAGATTGTCACCCCTTCCACTGTCACTCTGTACTCGATTTGGCAATCCAGGACGCAAACTTGTATTCTCTCACAAAAAAAAAGTTCTCCATCCTCTTTATGTTCCTCATCCCTCCTTCTCTTCCATCAACCATCCTTTTCTCCATCGACCCTTCTTCATTGCTCATCTCTTTTCTCTATGTTTATCCATTTTCTCTCTATTTTTCATCTCTCCCCCCCCCCACCCCCCCACTAGCATCTCTCTCTCCCTTTTCTATTTCCTTTTATCTGTACTCCTGTTTTCTCTTCCGTACATTTTTCCTCTTCTGGCACTCTCTTTTCCAATCTAACTTCTCCCTCTCCCTGTCTCTTGTACGTTTATCTGTCTTTCAGTCTTCTTATCCCAAAATCTTTCCCCCTCTTCAAAAATGCATTTTTTCTGTCTAGTCTCCATCCCTCTCCTGTTTATGAATCTTTTTTGGTTACAAGGCTGTATGGCCGTCCACTTTTTATTCTCACCAACCTCTTCCCCAATATATCATGAAGATAAAGAAACTTTAATACCTTCCATGATAAAATCAAGAAAGTTAAGAATTTGAAATTTCACTTCATACTGAAAATCAAAATTTTCCACAAATCTATAAGTTAGAATTGCCATACTGAATTGCAAAGTAGGAAATTTCCACCTAAAACCAAAATGAAATGCTTTGACTGAGACTACCGACTCGTTCACAACCTGATAAGCCAATCTCGGTTTCTCACGCCAACTGTAAAGTTACCCTCTAAAATTTGCCAGGGTACATCAATTTGCTTGCTTGATGGGGTAAAATCAAAGCCATGCAGTATCCTCTACAAGACCAGAGCAAAATTTATCACCCGACCCACAAAGCTCATCTTTTATTGCCATCTCGTGATTACTGACATCACTTTAGGTATGTCGATGGAATGTAAACTGCAAGTAATAATTGTCAATTACGAGCGTGATCTCCTCGTACCCTTAAAGCAGACGCACAAAGCAAGGGGTGGGACTGTTGGATAATGTTTTAGACTCTTACGTGAGCCCCATTCTTACTGCAAAATGTTGGCATCATAAAAAAATCATGATGTTTCAGCTTTCTATTCACACTGCAACAGAAAAAAATAATGCCTCCGGCACCCTTCGGGCGGAGGCATAAAAAGTGATGTTAGAAATACTGATGGTTGTTGCCACGGGCTGTAACACTGCCACTGCACATTTTGCTCATGGGATGCTGCACTGTGTTGGCTGTGATGTGACTAAAGCTCAAAGTGGTAAGCTGCTCATTTTGCATGTGGCCACAATAAGGAATCCATACATTGACTGAAAGTCACATGACAGATCATACAGTGACTTTTTTTTTTCTGCGGTGAGCATTCTCATCGCAATATGTCACAGAAAAACCTCGCGCAAGGCGGTCTGCAGTTTGCCGTCATTATTTCTGTGGAATTTGATACAGTTGCCCAACAACTCACGCTAAAATGTCAAAATTTTCCGTGTTTATGGCCCTTTGAAATCCTTTCCTACAAAATGTCCCTTCTCACACTATTTTATTTTTTCCTGTTTTCTATTCTTCTTCCCTTTTTCTCTTCTTGGTAACTATGATATCTTCCTCTCTTTTTTTTTCCAATTGCTAACTTGAAATTGAATACCACTCCCTAAGCTGTAATGTAGTTAATATTATCTAATTTTGTAGAATAACTCTGTAATCTAATAACACGAGTCTAGATTTCATATTACTCCGACGGACATATCCATTTGACGTAACAAAATGACAAAGCATGAATCTTGTTTATATACTATGAGAATTCCAACTGAAATATAAGAATTGATTTCTTTTTGAAATAGAAAAATAAGTTTTCCCTCTGCTAATAATAATTGAGTAATCTGAGAGAAACTGATTTGTATCCCACCCCCCCCCCCCCCCAAAAAAAAAAAACATGCACACTTATACTAATTAGACTGTTCCTTTGAGAATCATCATTCAGTTAATCATTGCTAATATGACATGCTTCACACCTTGTTAAAGTTGGGAAGAAAATCTTTTTTTTTTTCTGTGATTCATATTCTGGTCATAACAGAAAATGTATGCACTGGACATCCAAAAACATGGAACCATTACTCAATTGAGGACATGTTCATTCTGCTATAACACAGGTTTCTCACAGACACCTGCCCAAGTATACTCTGGACCAGTCTTTAATGGGTTTAAGGTCGTGAAAAAAGCAATGGATGAAAATACTATTTTTAAGGGACTGGGCTATTTTCCACATGTGTACAGTACGCATTCCCCCGACTCGTTACCGACAAATGTTATGGGTAATATTATTCCCCCTGCCTTTATGCATTCCTCACTGCGATGCAATATATCTCTCAAACATGATTAATATTGTAATTGAAATACTCTTGCTGAAGAAAAATGGCACTGACACGAATGCCAATGTGATCAGAACAAGCCTGTCTTCTTTTCTGAAACATTACATTGTGAATACAATATTCTTGCATACCCTGAAAGGCTTTAGTGAGTCAGCTGAAAATAAGCCTGTTTCATCTCAAGAACCAACACTCGTCACATAAATGAGGGCTACCAGTGGGATAATTCAGAACCATAAAATGACCGAAAATAAAAATAGATAAAACTAAAAGGGCCGGCTGTCAAAGGAGAGGGTCACCGGCCGTATTCCACCTTACTCTTCTTAGCAAGACACAAAATCAAGCAAGAATCACACCCTATCTTCAGCTTACTACCTGACAATTATACAAGTAAAAGAAAAAGAAGGCAACTGTGAAGAAGAAAAGAAGAAGAAAAAGAAGAAGAAAAGAAGAAGAAGAATGAAGAAGAAGAAGAAGAAGAAGAAGAAGAATGAAGAAGAAGAAGAAGAAGAAAAGGACAATAATAAAAGACCACAAGAAAGTAGAAAAACCACATTTCCCCAGTTTATTCTGTTTTGGGGGCTTTTTTCCCTGTAATATTGAAGTTTACTGGTGCTGTAAAAGTCACAAAAAATGCAGTGAATGACTAGTATCAAAGACGACAGCGGTGCCCAATATCTCACTTGTTTGCTGACAGGGCTGCACCAAATATTTGACTACTTGAGCCCTTTGAATTTGACCACTAAATTTGGAAAGCTGATTACCGCTTTGATGCGCATAGAGGCCTGTTTGTATGCCATGTGCACTTGTGCGTATGCAAGTGAGTGGTGTGTGTGGTGTGTATGTGTGTGTGTGTGTGGGTGGGTGATAGGGAATGTGGGTGGGTTAGTCAATAGACTCTATGTCCTTCATACCGGTCACTAGTCAAGACATTCTAATTCCTACGTCCAGTATGCCTTGTCTACCTTATCTTGCCTCATTCGATACTGGGGGAGACTCAAAACATTCGGTTCAAATTTCTGTGCAGGTGTATTGCATTCTTTCCACTGCCTATGGAAATGAAAGTAGGCCTACCCCTTGGGTTCAGAAAATGATCAAAAAAAGCTTGCAACGTTTTTCTCTTCCCATTTCCTTAAAGTTGTAGAGGAGGCTTGAATCAACTCTACATTACCATTACAATGAAAAAGAATGTTTAATCTTCAAGTGAAAAAGTCGAGACATGTCGGCTGTTGGAAAAGATTCTCCAACAAGGATGGCGGAGTTGGCAAGTTTGATAACCCATGTGACATCTGAGGTCATGAAGTAGGGGTTCGGACGAGAGATCTCGTTAATGATAGCAAAGGAAGCTTCCATCATGAGCCAGGTTGAGCCATCGCATTAACTTGTTACAAATGTCAACCAACATGCCAAACATCACGCCTATACATCCATTCCATTTATAGACTGCACTGCTAGATTCTCATCCCACATCTTTGCTCACACGAAGATTTGCAATAGTGGAAAAGCGCCCGCGATGCATCTCCAAGGTGGAAAGAAGTTCATTGCTCCGCGGGAAGAAACTAAACAACAAACAAAAGAACCAAAAATCCACAATGTGCAACAATGGAATGCAAAGTTGTGTCCGCCTGCTATTCAGTAAATCCACCCTAATGTGAATAAGCACAAAATCACGGCAGAATAGAAAGGGAAAAAAGATTGGGGGGGGGGGGGGAGGAAGAAGTAATGACGATTGGGCAAAGGGTGGTAGGGCATCAATTGTACTTGTATTTGCCAATCTTGTTCATATCGAATCAGACAAATATTGACTTTACTGAAGCTCGGTAAACTTTAGCTATCCAGCCTAGGGAAGTTGGCATTCTTTCAACTGTTTGTGTTTTTGCTTCCATTTTCTATTCCCAGTTCTTCATCTGCTTCTTGGGTCTTCCTCCCTCCCTCTCTCTCTCTTTCCTTTTAAAGCTCTTCCTTCTCAATAGCCTGTTAAATGCATTCCTATGTAATGCTAGCTCTGACTCTGCATCAATCTTCAAGCTTTTCTCTTAAAATGTACATGTAGTTGCAACAGCTGGAATACTTAACATTACAGCGCTTTGTGGGAAGAAGAAGGTAATCTGCGTTAAAAAAAAAGAGAAAGAAGACTTCAATTTTATCACCATTTGTTTCTCTGTTTCTCTCCTCCCTGCATGTTCACCCCCCCCCCCCCCCCAACACACACACACACATTCACACTTGAATCAATTGGTATTCTGGAAATATAAATGTGCCAGAAACTAACGGATGAGAAAAGCAGGCTTTATTCTTGGGATAGCTAAAACCACAACAATGATATTCCCTGTACACAAACGACAACTATTTCCAAACATCTTGTGTGCATACAGCATTAAAGATTCCTGCAATCAAGGTAAATTGGCTTTAGCTACCAAATGGGTGCAAAATACAGCAGTAGACTCTGAGGGGAAGAGAGAGATGTGGGAGAGTCAACCATGGCTTCTCGACGGAGCAGCATCGCATTAACCCACTGAGGACGAGGCCAGAGTATACTCGGGCAAGCGTCTTTGGGAAATGTGTGTTGTAGCAAAATCCTCCTCAATGGGTTAAACTCTGATGGGCCGATACTCTCATAAATATTTGTAGATGGTCGCCCCATGTACTGAAGTAAAGGGCGTATATTGCAATGAACAAGCCAAGAAGGGGGTGTGTACTTGTACCTGCAGGACAAAATTCCTCCTTGAAATGTAAGGAAGGTGATCTGGACTGGTACCAACCTGGGGTAAAGAAGAGGAGATGTCATCGCTGCATGAAGGGTCAGCACCATCAACAAATCAGGAGCAGAAAAAAAAAAACAAACCCATCTGTGGCATTATCATTATTAACAGGGTGATTAGAGGGAGAGATTTAATACACCTGTCTTCAGGTTGACAGGGGAGCAAGCTGGGCTACCAGTGGCCCTCAGGGGGCCATGTAGTTACCCTGTCAGCACCCTACAAAGGGGCTTTGACAGGTCTGTTGAGGGATGTAAATGGAAGGGGGGGGGGGGAGGTTGAAGAGAGAGTTATAGGGAGGGAGAAACATCTATAATTCCAATCATATTGGAGATTTTCGTCCAGAAATCTGATATACTTCAAAACACACTATACCACAAAGCTGCTATCGAGAGGCATGTCACAGGTGCAGGCAAAGCTGATTTTGGGGTGCAGTCTTTCAAAGAAGATCTGACTTTGTCGAAATCTATTGCTGCAAAAGATGTATGGCACTAGACTGTATATCATTTCAGAAGAAGTGGGGCATTAAAGCCAATATGAGAAAGTTTGCACAGGTGTTTCATTAGTTGTATAATCCTCACCCAACAGCATACATGCTGTTCACATTGTTCTTGTGGTCTTGTTTTATCACTCTAGTCTTTGTGCTGACTCAACACTTCACTGAATCAACTTGCCTTTACGTCTGTATTTTCAAGCATTCGATTCATACCACTGCTCTGCAATGCAATACGGGTACACTACCAAGGACATCTCGAGGCTACGAAAGACATCCAGTCAGGTCGGGTACATCACCATGACTGTATTCAGTAACACATCTACATAACAGTACCATTCACTCATTAATACTCTCAGTCAGCCAGGACAGACAGTCTAAACCTGTTACTTCCATTCCTCTCCGCCGCTGCGGCAGGAGATCGTGACCACCGACGAGAAAAAACAGCGGATCCATCTTGAAAGCCACACCGTGTATACAAAATGATGAGATATCTATACAAGGCAAGAGATCATCCCCCAAAAGAGACTTTCTTGTTGTGTTGGGGTTTTTTTTTTTCAGGGAAACGTAGGTGCCTATCTGTATTATTTCGTTGGCGTCCTCAATATGAGGCTTTTCCGTTTCATAGTCCGGAGATGAATGCTCAGCTTCTTTCGTGTCCGGCTGAAAGCTAGCCATGATAAAAACTCTTTGAAATGGGAATCCAACGGTCTCAGTGTTGAGCTTTTAATCCCTTTGGCACCTCCCTGACACTTGCTGGGATACATCTCCGCATGCATGGCGCCTCATCAGAAAAACTATATCAGCCACCGAATATCCACTCAAGATGATGGCCAAAGTAGTGGAACACACAGCTTATAACCGACCATGGCATGATTCCTTTCGAGTACCGGAAAATGAAGATGTTTGTTTTGTGTGTCAGTTTTATCCATATGGAGACAAATGTTAACCCGTTCCATGCCGAATTCTGAAATCACCATAGATTTAATACACAGGCCACCAGGTTCCAGTAGGCCACCAGGTTCCCGTAGGGAATGGGTTAACACTGTTCCAAAGTGGGATTTGTATAAACGGATGACAAACAGGTAACCATGCATTTCTATAAGAGTCTCATATAGACTCGCAGAATCTTTAACATTCAATGGAACCAAACGATTCCCTAAATGATTGTGCATTAGTACTATTCATCAGCAACTATCCATTCATCGCTTCTAGTTCTATTAAA
Source organism: Diadema antillarum (assembly GCF_040938485.1). Lineage (NCBI taxonomy): Eukaryota > Metazoa > Echinodermata > Echinoidea > Diadematoida > Diadematidae > Diadema > Diadema antillarum. Next base: position 1,891,726 of record NW_027271250.1, on the reverse strand, counting down.
GATTGAAAGGAGACACCAATGTGTTAGTTGCGTGATTTATCCTTACACTTTATTCACGTCACACATGAACCCCTTCTACTTTTTCAAGTACTGGTACAATGTACACAATGTCAAAAAAAGAAAAAAGACAAAAAAAAGACAAATGTGACAAAAAACAAAAGATACATGGCTACATTTCTCAACCGTCAACAGTATTTCAGCTTTTATGCTTTTCACAGATGTGCCGAAGTATGAGAAACAAAACAGAACAAAAGAGCACAATAAATCCTACAAAGAATTAGCATTGAATGGGGGAAAAAATATATGGAGTGGAAAGCTTTGCCATCCCATGAAAGAACAACCGAGAGAGGTAGAGATCTGATCTACTTCTAAAACTGCCCGACAAACTCATCATTTTCTTTTACATGGTTACCATGGTAACTGGCACAAAAATAGCTGAGACTATTTGGGTAGGCCAAGAATGGGGGTATGTCCCTGCAATTGCACACTGCACCTGAAGACACCGAGAACTGATCTAATTTGTCGACAGTGACCCTCGAGGAAGACAGCGAAAAACACTTCTTTTTTTTTCTCTCCCTATTTTTGCTGGTTTTTCGGTTTCTTGCTCTTCCTTCCAGCCAATCACAGATCGGGGAGGCCACCACAATGGTCTCTTGTTTGAAAGCAATCTCCAGTGACCCACCCTTTGACTTCTGGCACTCAGCACATCCCCTTCAACTATTTTCATTACAGGGCAAATGGATGGGAGTGTTTGGGGGGGGGGGGGAGTAGGGTAGAGAAGGGATAGCTGGAGGAGGTGGAGAATAGATGGTTTCAAATATAAAAAGCTGGATCACAGAGAACACAGGTCATAGGCCTACTCTGTCCTTATTTGTGGAAAAGATGAAGTCAAATACTTGATTGCAATTGAGCTGAATGTGTATGAAAAGATAAATAAATCCCTCACACTTTCGATGGACAATGCATGCTGGTATAAACAACATGGAGAAAGGTCTGTGGGACAGGAATGGCGATATTTCAATCAGACAAGAAGACCCACAAAAAAAAAAAACCATGACAGAAGTTATCACATTATCAAGATACGTGTATGAGCCTGAAGTTTGGTCTAAACCTACTCTTGCTTGTAATTGCATGGCACATTCATAAAAGAAAGGTAAGAGATTCACAGATGCCAAAATTTCACTGGATCCACTTCCCAGTGTGAGGGATGAAGCCTGAAAAGCAGAATACTTTTCTAATAATCTGCATCCCAAATCTCAGGAGTAGATGGTATCAAAGATGTACACAGAATCCACCAACTCTTTTTTACATTCTGCAATGGATGAAGTTGGATTACCAATACAGGGCATGATTAATTTCCTTTATGCACATCAATCCTGTGCTTTTATTGGTCAATGTTACACGTTGATACCATGGAAAAGAGTTTACTCCCCGCTTCTCCCTGTAAACAGGGAGAAGTATGCAACAAGTTTCAATTTCCTCCTCTTAGCCTCCACCGGGGGTCAGTGGTATCAAACTTCAACGGGCGGATGAAAGAATCATGGCACTTCACCTTCCAATACTCCACACCGGCACTGCATCATTTAGCTCCATGCCAAGTACAGATGAATAAATGCAGTGGGCAGGGAGTCAAATGAAGACCAAAGAACTGTGTTACACCTAGAAGACGGTATTCATCACTTTCGTCTGACAAGTCTTGGCGTTACCATCATGAATACTGAAATGGCTTCCATCCAGCCGTCTCCCCCTCGGTCTTTATGAATAAATCTTTTAGACCTCGTCAAACTTATAACCTTCCTCTCCTCTCTTATGTTTTATTCAATCAGTCAGCAGCTATAGTGTCTTTAAATTGAAAGTTTGCTGGTACCGAGGCAAAAAAAAACTTATATTGCAATGGCATGATTTGACATCCAGCACGTAGGAGCCTGACTACAGTTGTAGCAGAGGTATCTCGCAAGTTGATACGGATTGATACACAAATTGAACACTTTTTTAAGTGCATCACAAGCAATTTTCTTTGTTTCCATGACAACAGAGAGATACACACAACACACACAACCACACATACACACACACACACACGAGCATAGAGGATTCTTTAGATATTGTCAGATTTATGTCTGGGCTTAGTCAAGCTTGAAACGGAAGTTGCAGATGTGCAGGTTAACCAAGGAAGAAGAAGAAAAACAAAACAAAACAAAACAAAAAAAAAACCACCCACATCCAGCACAATCTGGGTGGTATGCAGAAAGAGACACCGATATGGAACACTATCACATCATTTGGGCTGCGTTCATGCGAAACTAGAATTGCGTTTCTAAACACGTTTAGTCGCTAAACATGTTTAGTTGCATTGCGTTCATGCGATTTTTCCATTTAAACGCGTTTCAAAACGCCAATCTGAAACGCGGAAAAAAGGGCGTTTTGAATCATGATTCTGCCAGAATCACGATCGCAGAAGCCGCATGAACGCAACCGTGATTTCAATCATGATTCTATGACGTCATTGTGCGCTGTGCGCATGCGTGTCTAATAGGGTATCCCACAGCTTCTTGTTCCGTTCGTGCGCTTGTGTACGTCTTATGAATCGTGTGTTTCGGTATCAAACTTGCATTTGTTGGTTTACATCAACGCCACACACCGATTCTATGCTAGTATATAGCTGTTTAATATAATAATACATGTAATTACTCTCCGATTGAGTTGATAATAGCAGTGGCTGCAGCGCTGTGTCTACCAAGGGAAGCAATTGGAGAGACGAAGAATTAAGATTTTTCGATCTGTGGGCAGAGCCTGAATGCCACATCTTATTGAAAAGTATTCACCGAAATAGAAACGTAAAGGCCTATAATAAACTGACTGATCAGTTGGCATAAGGTGGTCTGGCTCGAGTTGCAGAGACAAGGTCAAACTGCGCAGTATGCTGCGCAATGGCAAAGAATGAGCAGAGCCAGAATCAGCGTCGCGAATGTCCGCATGAACGCTCTTCCGCTGAGACCGTGATTTGAAACGCCGTTTTGAATCATGATTTATGTTTGTGATTCTGGCTACGAAATTCGCATGAACGCGGCCTTGGCATGTCACCAATCTAGTGTTCTGGACCCTCAGAAGACCTCATATCTGACATAGGCCCTTACGAATTGGGGTGAAGGAACGCATCCAAGAAAAGTGAACGTCACAATCACTCCTCTGTTCTCTATTCATCTTGATTCACTGCTGAATTAATAAGACATGGAACAAACTTAGTTCGGCTTTAACAGCTCATTTTGGGCATATCAAGTCAAGAAGAAGAAGACGAAATAGTAGTAGGAATGAGAATACGTAGATGCTTAAGGTGGGAAATGTATCATGCCACTTTTGATTTCCGGTTATGAAATAATCATTGCGGTCCGCTCGCGTTACTGATGGAATCCATGCCCCAATAATTCACTGTGTTAAATTTGCAAGGATGTCGGAGGAGAGCGGTTTGGTCTCCCCTGCACAGGTCATCCTTGTCTTTTACTGGAAGAGAGAGGCATCTCATCACTTTCAAAAGGAAACCACGGCAACAACTGATGAGACAAGTGAGATAGAGAAAGAGAGAACGGAGATATAGTGAGAGATAAGGTGAGAGATAGAGATACTGGGGTCGGAAGAAATAGAGACGTGAAGAGATAGAGAGCGAGAAATACATTATTGACCAGGCTTGAAATCAGCCGAAACAAATAAAATGATTAAGTATTGATGATGCCGGCCACGGGTCCGTGACAAGCGTAGCTAGCATTTGGAATTATCCAGGAAAGCATGGAATGGGAAATGCTAGAGTGGAAGAAAAGTGTGTGGGAAGGAAGATGGAGGAGGGGGGGGGGTTCAAACTCAATCATAAAGAGATCAAAGTATGCCAAAACTACTTAGGGAGCAAAAATTTGAAGAAAAAAGTGCACTGTTAGCATCTAGTGAGGTACAAAAAAAGATATACTGTAAGGTCAGAGGACCTGAGCTGCCTTTCTTGTTTTCTGTCGTTTTTCATAGCTTGAAGGAACACAGGCATATCACATAAACTTAAGAATAATTTGGGTCTCATGGTATGGTATTGTGTCTGTGACATATGGAGCATCATAGTTCGTTCATAGCGCCAGCTTTGATAATCTTCGGAGAAAAGTTTTGAGAACTAAACTGCCTTTTCTGTTTGCTATCAATCTCTGCTCCCAGAAAATGAGAAATGATATATCTCCACTCAGAGTTATACATAGACCTGTAACCATTCATTCAAATTTGATCATGAATACAAAAGGTGGTTTATGAATTGAATCTGAACACAGTACTTTTTATTTCTAGTGCAGCATACTACTACTAGTATCATGCACTCAGTCTCTCACTGAGAAGGTCAGCTTTCAAAACATGCAAATAGTATCATAAATGTGTACATCATTTAAGCTCTCTGACAGATTATGTTTTAATGATGTTTATAAATATGCACAATTCTTCATTCCAAACTTTGTGATACAACTGTACAATTTGTGAGACAAACTCATTCTATGTGATTTCATCTTTAAAAGAGTAATCACTGTGGGGGAAAAAAAATCCAGACCCAAACACAGCAAAGGTGGATGAAAGTGAGGACACAAGCTGTGCCAGGTGTATAAAAGTATTCGTTTCTAGGCAGCAGGCAGATTTTTCTTTTGTCACTTTGCATTTCAACTCCATGAGCAAAGATAAACACAACGTGTCATGTGATAAAAAACTTATTAGCAGCAAGAACCAAGCTATTTGTACCTTTGGAAGCCTATTGGGAACATGATTCAAATAACAGAGAATTGGCATTGATAGCAAGCTGGTATTGCCGGTGGAAATACCTTCCTGTAACATTTCATTCGTTCATCATTTTTTTACGTTTTTTCTGTCAACTTCTCCGAAAAGGATATGCAGATGTCACATCAAACTACGTAAATCCAAGCATGTTTTGAAGTCTCCGAATTCACACAGACACATACAAAAAAAAAAAAAGGTCTACTGCTTCAAGCAAGGCAATGTCCAATTTAAACACCGCACTAGGGGATAGAGTATAAGCTGTTATTTTTGCAAATGAGGAGGTCAAAGACATTTTTGCAATGTCGTTTTTGCGATTTGACACAGAGTGCACAAAGATACTAGTACATACCCCTAGTGTGACACGATATTTTCTTGTGCTGTTAACTTTGAGGCCCTACAGTGTTTTGCGAAATTAACGAAAATTAAACCCATGTGAAAATAACAGCTTTTACAGTAGTGTTATCTCAATCAACCAAGCTCGATAATCACCACATCTTTCCTTTAGGCCTATATATTACATCATCTTTACAGGCTCCATATGATTCATTAATAATGAATAAAGAATTTAAGGAGACCAATACTCATTGCTCATAACTTGGTTGCTACTCTCATTTACTTATTCTTATAAAACTAAAACTGTCACTACTACTTTTCTTGGGCTACAGCCATAATACGTGTACACCTAGAATAACGATATGTATGGAATTACCTTGAGATGTCATAATGTAATCAAACATCATTCAGCAATTTAGTAACCAGATATGTCCCACAAAATATCTGAGAATCGAACTAAGATTCTGAAAATAGTGCTACAGCACAATGAAGGAGATTCCATTACTGTCAAAGTGAAGACAATAATCATGCAGTCATGTCGACTACGGGGGCAGAAAATTAACTTCTCACTGTGTTACCCAACATAGCCCATATGGGACGGGTCAGCGTAGAAATGATGTACGAGATGAATGCTGACGTTTCAGGGGTGAGGTGGCCCAGAAACGTCGTAGCCAATCACAAAGTGTGTTAAGTACTGTTTGCATCACCGAGGAGGGACACAAAAAACTCCTCAGTTTGAAACAAATTCCGCATCCCTCTGTGCAGAGGTCTTAATATGATCGTAACGAGGCATATTAAAGAGCAACTGTCCTGAAAACATCCCGAAACGCTGAAAGCTGTACTACCCATAACAAAGTACTTACAACTCTGGTAAGCTACATTTTCAAAGTTGTGTCCTGCTTCACAGTGGGGGAAAAAAATGGGGGAGGCCCAAATCATTTCATATTGCCCTTTCCACTGCCCAAGACATGCATGCCAGAGATTTAACCTAATGAGGAACCCGAACTCAGCCTTGATTCATACGCATCATGTGCTCAAATGGGTCATGACACAATATGATAATCAATCAATTACACCAGGCCTCCAGTGCTGGGTAGGATTCTTAATACACTATGCCATTGCAAACCTCTTTATGGAACATACCAAGAGCAAATTTATGTAAGTCAGAGCGAACTAGTGGTACCAGGTACATAGAATTAAATGTATGACACACCCACACTCTTGCCTACAAATGTTCTGTGAAAACGTTATAATAATGGCAACAAAAATCCAGAAATGGAAGAGGGCAACCTAGAAATTATGGCCAAATGAATTTGGGGTGCTCTCAGCACAAGCAGCCACTGCAAGGCTTCTGAAGGGGCCCTAAACCACCTGTCATATAGCATGCTACAATTGAAAGTGCCCTTTATCTTGGTCATTTCATTTGCCATTGTTTTAACCTCTGTCACAGTATTGAAAGGTCAAAAGGTCAGAAGTTTTCTTCAGGGCACTGAAGAAAACTTAAATGGGAGGGGGGGGGAGGGCCAAAGGAAACAGTACCAATGCAATGGGCGTGGCATTTTTTGCCCTCCTCAAACGTCCCCCTTCAGAGTACACACCCTATCCTAAAGCCGCCCTCGATTTTGGAAAGTTGAGAATCCAGCAGGTTAAAAGGACAGAAAGCATCATCTTTTTAAGCCAAATGCACTTTATCGCTTTATCTTCAGTACTCTCAAGGTGCATGGTACCTACTCAGGGTCATCAACAGTATTTCTCCCCCAACACTTCCATAGTAGGCCCTATACCTACCAATCAATGACGCTGTCACACAGGGCCAAGACCTCCATATTACTTTATTGGGCTGAATGTCCCCACATAATGTAAACTCTGCTGGTGGTATCCCAGTTTATTATCTCTGCCACCATTCTCCAATTTGCACTGTGGCAAGGAGAAATGCATTTATAGTGTTGTTCTCATTGCATAAAATTCAAAATTTGGGTCGTCATCAGGGTCATGATTTTTTGATTCATTGTTCTCACTGTCAGAAATTGTAAAACTTTTTGGGTCGTGATTATGGCGAAGAGCTGATCTGCACATGTACATGAATGGTATGCTCACTACGTCACAATGTCAATTCAATAAACGGCAGTGCACCACGGCTGGTAAGAATAGCAAGGAACGACACACACAGAGCATTGTGAAATATAAAATGTTGAATTTTTGGCAGTTATGGTCCACACTGTGCATTACTTTGTGTCTTTCAACAAAAAAACAAACAAAAAGTACTGCAGTTGGGATCGCAACCCACATGTTGCAAAATAATGTGTTATTTCTTTTGCCACTGTAATAATTTTGAAATCTGGGTTGCGATCCCGATCGTGACCCGAAATAACACATTATTTTTAATGCAACAAGACTGGCACTTATAGTTCTCTATTAAACTTCATACTCTGAAGAGCCCATTGTTTAACGCAACTAGTTTCAAATGACAAAAGCATATGGAAGAGAAGAAAAGGGAAGATAGTTGGTTGCCTAACCCACGTTACTTAGCAGGCTCATGTTAATTCTGCCATCCTTTACCATTGGCCTAGATGTATGCTTTGCCCTGTGATAAGATCAGATGTTATCACATTCCAGGCTTTCAACTCCTGTCACAGTTTCACCACACATACAGAAATCAGAAATCAATTCAGCGGGTTTTCAGAATAAATCTGACTCTATTCATGGCTGTATCCACGCGCTCCACTCCAGTCCTCTATAATTGGCACATGTGCATAGACAGTATCTGCCAGCGATCGTCAACACGCGTTGATCAACACCACCACACTTGATGTATATCATGGACTTGGGAGTTGTCAAAGCGCAGACCGCTATTTACAAAGCACGGCAGGAGGCTTTTTAAAGGGAAACTTATTCAAATAGAAGGTTTGGGAATACCCCACATCACAGAAGATCTCTATGATTGTTTGTATTAAAACAGATTGAGATACAGTGTACCTCACCACCTATGCTCTCTAATGTGTGTGTGTGTGTGTGTGTGTGTGTTTTCTTTGTAAGATTGCAAATATAATCATATTTGTTTATAACTAGGCATATCTACAATTCGGCTCCAATTTTACTCATCTCAAAACCCATATTCTGCTCATTATGCTCGCCATCAATTTGGATAATTTCCAAATTTCCAGATTCTCTCTGACCCTCCCCATTCCCCTCCCCCCCCCCCCCCCCCCCCCCCCCCCCCACTTTAACTTTGGTGGCTGGGATGTCAGGGCCGCACTCTTGCGAATAATCCCCATTGAAAACAGCGAGGAAATAGCCGGAGCCCCAGTCTAATCCAACCAAAGTTATGCAAAGAGGGCTTCCACAATAGCCCAGACCAACAAAACGGCACAAGACTATCGGGGCCAAAAGCCAAAGGACCCCTTTTTTCTTCTGTGTTTGCCCACTTTAGTGTCACTTCTACCACAGGAAAGCTTTTTCATTGTTGTTGCTTTTTTTTTAAAGTCACGAGAGATACGCACATGTATGTATGTGGGGGGGGGGGGTGGGTGGATGCCAAGAGTGTAACTAAAGGTACTGAAGGGAATACCAAACTTGGAGCAAAGTGGCACCGGACAATTGTGTGTGGGTGCTTTGCGGTAACCTGTGGAATTTAGGGGCCTTTGTACAAAAATGCCTTCTGATCTGCACTAGGTTACATGCTCAATAATACAGTCCTCCCCCCCCCCCCCCCCACCCTCCTTCAGACCGTTTTTATAAATATCTGGTAGTAGGCCTTTCGGTCACGTGACACTTTCGTTCTGCCAGATACTCCTGTCGCGGTAGCCTTGTACACTGTCTATGTGCTCGAGTGTTTATGTACAGCGGGATTTGGGGAGCGGGATCGTATCTGTGGTGGGACGGTTTTTCCGTGAGTTTCCGTCATCTCGGTTTTGCTTCGGTTTTAACTCGTGTACTTTCGTTCGCTCTAGCATCAATATGATTGGTCAAAATTTTCCGAAAGCTTCCGAAGAGAAGGACAATACATGTGCAAATCACGTGTCAAGTGTAGCACAAGATTAAACAAACAGGATTGGTGCTGGAGGACGAAAGACAGAGTTTAGATGCGATTTTTGCAGTGAAGACGTAACCTGACACGAATGCTACATCGGTAAGTAGATTGCTTGATTATTTATTAATCACTGTAAGAAGTTTCATGCCGATATTATTGAAAATGACAATGCTAGAGCAATTTTCGTTGCACTCTACGTTTCACTTTTTGCTCGAGTTCGAGTCGAAATTGGTGAAACTTTCCAGCTTGGTGCAGTGCGTGACCCTTTCACGAACCTGCATGACCCACGACTGATCGATTCTTACGTAGGGGTGCAACACTATATTGTATCCGTACATGTAAAAAGATTGTAATTGGAATGACAAAAATAGCGTACAACCAATATTTAAATAACTTTTTAGGTAATAAAAAAGTGAATACTACCGCAATTTCATCACGAATTTGCAAATACTTATGGAATTACCTACGAACAAACCTTGCCTCGCCCGCTAGTCGAATGCCGTAGTCCGTGTTTTGATTGAGGAGATCGAGACGTCTTGCTTGGCTTGTGAATTGCCGAGATTGTCAGGCAGTTTCCTTCGAATTTACGGGCTTAGCTATCCAATGAATTACTGATTCACATCGGAATATTACATCCTACATTGACATTTACGGAAATTATTAGTGTAAGTAATGATGAAATGCCGATTTGTGACTGAAATGATATGGAATCTTGTACGTAGTCTGTAGCTGCGATCAGCTGGAACGCGAAGTGTGTTCGCATGTTGGGTTTGTTGACAAGGGGGTTTATTGTCTCGTAGTCGTATGTAGTGGGTTTGCCCGTGAAATTCAACATCGAAATGTAATTTGTTTCCGATTTGAGTACATATGGATGTTACATATTTGTTGGCAGCTCATGTCGTACAAAATTTGGCTCCTCTAATAGTCCATTTTAGTCCATATTGATGGTTTTTCTTGATACTGTCAATCGTAAAGCCGTCCACTTGTGGAGTACGATCACTGAGTGATTCACTTAATACGCGAACGGTATGCATTTAAATACCTGCGCACACGTCCCAACTGTATTTCAAGTGCGGTGGTAATACGATGACCGAATCAAGAAAAAATCATCGATTTTTGACAAAATGGCACTACTGGCGAAACCAAATTTTGCCCAGCATGAGTTCTTAACAGTCAAAATATATTTGCAGTAATGCAATTTAGAAATTGGAGGAATTTAGACTTTGAATTTTATGGGCAAAGCCTCCACTTACGAGACACCGTCTCCTCACATCCCCATCCGGTGCATCCCAAACACGCTTCACGTTCGGGCTTGCTAGTCAGTGCAGTGAGTGTCTTCGGTCGATTGCTAACCGGGATTCGCGTTGAAATTGCATTATGATTTAGGCACGGTACCTTACTGTACTAAGTAGTAGTAGTATACTATTGTAATTTAGATCGTCATGACACCCACATTAACGTTAAGAAAAACAATTGTTGATCAATCATATTCGATGCTTGGACTTTGTTGTACATCATGTATAATCACATACAAATTGTTACAACTTTGCCCTCGTAATCACACCACCGTTGATGCAAACATTACACAATTTCCTAGCAATTTCAGTTCTGAATTAATTCTAGATTTTGAAATAATCATTTATTGATTATAGTGAAACTTATAATTAAATGTTGTCTGAATTTATTGGGCTTTCAAGGCAAACAACTCTTGAATTCGCAATTTGATACAGGAAATAAGACTTGTGCTCACGTAGCCTACGATGTAGGCTGTGTAATTTGCACATGCCATCTTTAGCAGTAAATCAGTTCATGAATGTAAACTTTATATATGTATTATCTGATTTACGTCTACCTTACAATAGCCGTGATATTACTCATGAGTGTAATCATTCATAATCTAATCATTTCAGGTTTTGCAGCTGATTTGGAATGGTACATTCACCAGTTGTTGACAGTCATGGAGTCTGACTCAGATCAGGATGGCTCAGAGTTCATACTGCCTTCACCACGGATCTTCAGGAGACAGAATTCACCTCTAGCTGAAGCAGCACCTTCAGACAGTTTTGGTGAGATTTTTTTTTTCTTCCCTTTCTCTTAAAGATTTCATTTTTTTTAATGGAAAATTTGTGCTCTTATATCAATGCTATCTAACTTTTCTTTGATGATCATAACAAAAATGCCCTAACTTTAAAAATGAATTAGAATTTTGTTGAAAAAAAAATTGATATAATCTTACATGTTCCTTGCTGCGCCCCTATAGATGAATTTTTGTATCATTTGTCAACTTTCCTATTTATAGAGCAAAGGCAACTCAGCTCATCAGAACATGATGGATCACAGTCAGAAGAACACAAGCCATCGACTTCAAAAGTGTCACCATCTTGGGAAGGTAATGGTTTTGACCACATCTTAATTCCATAAACTATTTAATACTGTCATGTCATGGAGGAACATCAATGTTCCTCGAAGTTAAAGGTAGAAATTATGTCAAGCAAATTGTTTTACATCAGCATTATTATTTATTCCATTAAAAAAAAAAGACAACCTGAATTGCGTTTTTAGTGTAACAGACACAGATCAGTATCTCAATGTCAGTGTAGTCTGTTGGCATATATTTCATGTTTTTAGTTAGACAAAAGTTTTTATAAATTTGTCTTAAGTTAGATCATCTACAGTAATATGGAGTAATTACACATTTTTGAAGAGCATAATTATGTTACATTATGCTTTTGGGCAATTCCGCAGTTAGGTGGACATGACATGGATAAAAGAAATGTGCCTCTTTATCATACTCTTTAATTTAGGTTTCAACTAATGCCATGGATGTTCACCAATCATAAAGGTCTTTCAAATTCAGTAGATTTTATTTTTCATATTTATTGATTTTGCGAGATCTAAAACCATCATTGAAAATGTACATGTGGGACTGGGGACGCTGAAATTCACTTAAATGCAAATTACAGTGGGTTCCTTTGAAATTTTTTCCTCAAAGTTTTGCTAAAGGGTAAAAGATGAATACATTTAAGTACTCCAGAAGTCATGTGACATTTTGTCAATTACAAAAGGGTGAAATGACCTGCGGAATTACTGCGGACAAATGTAACATTACTAACCGTGATGTTACTAACCATGCTTTTGGGGGTCTAGCTAAGAAATTATTGGTCGAACTGCTAAAAAAATTTGTGTGAACATTTGTCATGATGCGTTAATTGAAATTAATGCAACACTTAATGCAACACTTTGTTTGAAGTAACTTTAATTTTTGCGCACTTTTTGTTACAAGACATTGATTTTTTTTGTCATGTCCTTTTTTTGTAACGTTACTAACCAGCCTTTTAAGTTGCCATAGCAATTCTAATATTTCGTGGATTGTATCCATTTTTTTTCTGTATCATAAACCTGGGAAAGATGAACATGTTTTTGTCATAATTTTGACTTGAAATGAATAAATGGTAATTTAGTAGTTAAAAACAAATATCTAAATTTGTTCAAATGTAATGTTACTAACCGCAGAATTGCCCTTTTTCATTTTCCTTCATTTCTGCTTAAATTTAATACAGGCCGTGGACATCAAGGCACATCTTCTGAGCTTGAAGAGACCAGTCGGACAATGCCGAACCAGCCAAGAGAAAACAGCCCCTTAATGCCACCTAGAACATCGTCAGAAACATCACCAACCAAATGTAAGCATTGCAAATCATTAAACCTTAAAAAACTGAAGAAAAAAAATTATGATTTGTTAATTAACATCCTGTAGAGAAAGATGAAACAATATGTAGCTTTCGTATGCATAAATCTTGTATGCTAATGGTCAACATAGAATATATAAGGCAACATGTCTTGTATTTCATTCATATTTAGGAGTCATTTGACTTGGGTAGTTCATTCTGAAAGTTTATAACATGGATTAACAATCCATTTCAATTGAAAGAAAAGACAGAATCTTTTATGGTATAAGTGTCTTTGAGTTTTTTTTCATAGTATGTTTTCTAATGAGACTGAATAAAATACAGTTGAACAAACATTTTTCTTTTCTTGTTTCCTTTATAATTACTGCTTAATACAGGTCTTGGACAACTGGGTATGTCTTCTACTCATGAGGAGACCAGTCTGACTACACCACACCAGCCAGGACAGAACAGTCCCTTCATGCCACCTAGCACATCATCAGAAACATCACCAAGCAAATGTAAGCATCACAAATCAATAAACTGACCCAAAGTCATTGTTTATGATTTATTGAAAAATGTGCTATAGAAAAAGATGAAACAATTATGTGTAAATCTTGTAGTAATCTCATGATCAACATAGAATAAAGGCAATATGTCTGGTAAATTCATTTAAGTTTGGTAATTATTTGATATGGCCATTTCATTCTAGAAGTTCGTGAAAATCCATTCAATTGGAAGAAAAGACAGATTTGTGGACACGTATATTTCTCCTCTGGGGTTTGTTAGTACTTTTTTTTTCTTTTTTAATCAGACTCTTTAGAGTTTAGTAGAACAAACAATTTTTTTTTTCTTGTCTCCCTATAATTACTGTTTAATACAGGTCTTGGACAGCAAGGTATGCCTTCTTCACTGGAAGAGACAATGCCAGACCAGCCAGACCAGCCAGATCAGCCAGACCAGCCAGACCAGCCAGACCAGCCAGATCAGCCAGACCAGCCAGACCAGCCAGACCAGCCAGATCAGCCAGATCAGCCAGACCAGCCAGACCAGCCAGATCAGCCAGATCAGCCAGACCAGCCAGACCAGCCAGACCAGCCAGGACAGAACAGTCCCTTGATTCAACCCAGCACATCATCAGAAAGGATGCCAAGCAAACGTGAGTACTGATAAATCATCACATTGACTACAGATATAAAATAAACTAAAAATACCATTAACAAGCAACCTGTATAGAAATGGAGATGATACAAAACTTTTTCAAATATAAATATGGGCAATTCTGCAGTTAGGTGGACATGACATGGATAAAAGAAATGTGCCTCTTTATCTTACTCTTTAATCTAGGTATCAACTAATGCCATGGATGTTCACCAATCATTAAGGTCTTTCAAATTCAGTAGATTTTATCTTTCATATTGATTGATTTCGCGAGATCTAAAACCATCATTTAAAATGTACATGTGGGACTGGGGATGCTGAAATTCACTTAAATGCAAATTACAGTGGGTTCCTTTGAAATTTTTTCCTCAAAGTTTTGCTAAAGGGTAAAAGATAAATACATTTAAATACTCCAGAAGTCATGTGACATTTTGTCAATTACAAAAGGGTGAAATGACCTGCGGAATTACTCCGGACAAATGTAACGTTACTAACCATGCTTTTGGGGGTCTAGCTAAGAAATTATTGGTCGAACTGCTAAAAAACATTGTGTGAACATTTGTCATGATGCAATAATTGAAATTAATGCAACACTTTGTTTCAAGTAACTTGAATTTTTGCACACTTTTTGTTACAAGACATTGATTTTTTTGTCATGTCCTTTTTTCGTAACGTTACTAACCAGTCCTTTAAGTTGCCATAGCAATGCTATTTCTTGGATTGTATTCATCCTTATCTGTATCATAAACCTGGGAATGATGAACATGTTTTTGACATAATTTTGGCTTGAAATGAATAAATGGTAATTTAGTAGTAAAAACAAATATCTAAATTTGTTCAAATGTAACGTTACTAACCGCGGAATTGCCCATATGCTTTACTATAATAATGTTTTGTTTTCAGTGTGTTATCTTAAGTCATGTACATGCTCTGGTCCTTTATCTTGCAAACTTAATCCATCATGAGTAATGTAAAAATACAAAATATAACATGGAAGATACATGTACAATACTATAAGATAGTTTCCATGAATGATTAATAAGTATTTTGTTTTGCTTCTCTCTTTTTTGTTTTTCTTTTTCTTTACCAGAAATTGGAGACTACTGCACTGAGGCAGGCCTCGTACTGGAACATTTTTCAGAGTCAGGGAAAGAGCTTCCAAGCTTAACTGTAGTTAAGAATGGTCTTGTAGTTGAATTGCATGCTCATCTGGTTGGAAAACTAAAATACTCTCTCACTGATTTTACTAAAGTCATTCTGCAGTTGATTCATAGGGACGATGTGAAGGTAAAGTCCACGTCGACTTCTATCCATCGCCTTGTAGAGACTTACAAGCGGAAGAAGAAGAACAAGACTGCAAATCCCCAGGCGTTGTTAGATTTCATGGACGAGCAATATAAAGTCGCGCGGAAACAAGAGGACGCTTACCCAGACACGCCACGTAAAAAGAAAATGAGGAAAGATCTCCAACGGCAGAAAGTGGAGCTCACACAAACAAAGAGAAACTTGGCAGCTGCAACAGAATTGGTGTCGTCAGTTTCTGGTAAATTGGAGTTAGAGACATCACAGCGGTTGCTTGTAGAAGAGGAGATCCAAACAGTGGAAGAAACAAACAGGAAATTGCAAGAGCGCAATGAGGAATTGAAACAACACAACAAGAAATTGCAAGACGACATTGGTACTCTTCACACGTCAATTGAAAATCTCAAGGAGGAGCAAGCAAGTACGTTGAAAGAGCTGCATGAAATAACAACAAAATTCAATCCTCTCAGTGACAAACTATCGGAATACAGGACAAATTACAGTGCTGCAAGTGAAAAGTTGGCCACCCTGCAAACCAGATATAACTCAATGAAAGAAAAGCTCAAAAAGTATGATGTTCGCAATTTAAACAGGAGGATGGAGCGTAGGGATCAAAAAATCAGGGAACTGCAGCACACCAAAGAAGAAGTGAAACAGCAAGCTGAAAAGTTACGTAAAGCTGTAGCTGAGCTGAAAGAGGAGCTTGCTGACACCAAGGCAAACTTAACTGCTACACAAACTGCTGCATCAGAGGTAGAAACTAAGCTCCAGGAATCGGAGAAAGAAAAGAAGAGACTTTCGTCAAAACTACAGTACAGGAAGGCACAAAAGACAAAAGAATATCTGGATCATACTGCGTACAATAAGGAACTTGACTACCTGCAGTTGAGGATGAAAGCACTGCAGCAAAAAAATGATGAATTAGAAGGACTTGTTGCCTTACTCCAGGATGAGACGGTATCTTCATTTCATGATGGCAGATACTGCGACGATATACGCGAGACAGTGATGGAACTCTTAGCATGTAATGTGTCAATGGCAAAGGTGAGCCGGGTTATAAAGATAGTGCTGAGTAAACTGGGGAAACAAACAGTCACCAGAGTCCCGTCAATATCCACCATATCTCAGATTGCTGTAGAGGCCAGACACCTTGCAGATCTTGAAGTTGCTGAAGCCATGCAACAGAACACCCTTTCTTCTGCCCTTGGAAACTGCCTACATGGTGACGGGACCACGAAGTACCACAAGAAATACCACAACCTACAAATTTCACTACCAGATGGAACATCAAGGACTCTTGGCCTCAGCCAAATGGCCAAGGGTGATGTACAGAGTTCGGTTGATGTCTTCACAGAACGTATAAAGGAGCTAGCTAGTGCTTTGTCTTCATGCACAGGGGAAAAGGAGGAAAGTGACCTCTTCAAAGAATTGATATGCAGCATCAAGAGTACCATGACAGATCAAGGTCCGGGGATGCCACAGTTCAGTGACGAGATTGAGGCCCTTCGCAAAGAGCTACTTCCATCTGTCATGGAAAATTGGGACAAAATGACAGAAGAGGTGAAACAATCTACATTATCATTCGGCCACTTCTACTGCAAGATGCATCCACTCATCAACTTTGCTGAAGAGATCAACAAAGTGTTAAAGACTTTTGAAGAAATATCTGTCTCCGGCAAGAACCCACACGTATTGACAACATCAGAAGCAGGGGTTGCACGTATTGTACGCACAACGAGTAAGGCTTTCAATCATCGTGGCTCTGACCAGTCTGGAGTAGAGGATGCATTCACCTCGTTCTTGGAAAATGAGTTCCAAGTTCGTAATCACATCGTGGACTACATTGGAAACCGTACAAACATCCTTTTCGAAGGAGCAGCGACAGTGTACTACCATCACACACACATACTCAACTTCATAGCATACCTTCCAGACCCCAACCAACTCCTCCTTGCCATAAAAGAGGACCTTCAAGAACCAATCCATCTGGCAGAACTGCGTGCCCTGGGTATCATTCACACCTCAGTCACAGAGCCTCTATGGAGGGAAATTCAGAAGGCAGACAACATTTTGTCAGTGAATGGCCTGCTGAGCAAGTTGCAGGAAAAGCTGAAGACATGGAAGGATGATGCTTCGCCATTGCTTCATGGTGATACCTTGATTGAGGGAATTGAAGCAAGTGCAATCCATGAGAAGCTATTTGAAGAAACCGATGCAGATGTGGAAGCAATGTGTCTTCAAGCACTTGAAGTGGCATGCTGCGCAATGCTTCTCATCTTAGAACGGCAGTGTCGGGATCAACTCCCTGGAGGGAAATACTGGGACATGGGAGATCAAGCTTCCTCCTTCAAAAACGTTCCAGCGACAAATGTGATATCAGAGCGGGACTTTGCTCAACTGGACCTCCTCCTGCGAACCAAACCTTCGGCAAGGACGCTTACTCATGAAACATACATCATGTGGGTAAACAACAAGACCCCCGAATGGTTAGATGCACTTCCTTCAGACACAAAGGCAAAGTACATGGCGCAGGCCAGGGCACAAGCTGGACCCATTCTGGACCGTTACAGAGCTAGAATGAAAAAAATCAAGGCAGACAGATGGGCGCTTCTCCAAGAGAAACAACGGAAGAAATCCGAAAAAGATGACAGAGCGAGAAATCAGCTGGTAACTCTTGTCAATGACATCGCGAAACTGGGGGGAGTGTGGACTTCAGCTGCAGCTGCAGAAGAAAAGTGTGAAGAACTGCAGTCACAGGGGCAAGGGGTGTTGCGCAGAGCTCTTCACAATCAGCTCCAGTTCATGAGCAAAGTATTAAAGTGCAAGGCACCAGGAAAGGAATACTTCCAGCTAAGCCACCAACAAAGACAGTTCACTAATGCCGAGATGCTGGCACATGTCAAAGAAGTCATTAACACGAACAACATCAGAAACACGGATGAGATCCCAGAAGAAGCAGCAAGCACTTCTGGTCTGTCTTATGCACCCCAACAGACGAGGGAGGAGAAATTTGCAGACATGAAAAGGAAAATTGACACGAAAATCGTAAATGATCGCCACAAAAGGGCAGCGACAGCTTCAAAACAACATTTGGATACCCTTCTTGCACAGCCTAGTCTACTTGTTGGAAAGCGAGTGGACCACCTATTCAAAGTAGACAAGAATGAAAAGTGGTACAGCGGAAAAGTCATCAGAGTGGAACGAGAACATGAAGATACACGAAAAACAACCTTTGCTGTCGACTATGATCTTGAAAATGAACTTGAGGTGTATCCACTGCTGCATGACCTGGCAAAGGGTGAAGTTGTTGTGCATATGTAACGTGTTGATAGTTCTCCGTGAACATAAATCTGATGTCATATGCAAACTGATTTTGCATACAGTACTCATGACTTGTGGGGAAATAATATCGCATTTTAGTTGTAACACGTTAACATGCGCACAAAGCATGAGAATTTTGTATCATGCTGATATCAAAACGAAATCAACTGCTCATATGACAAGTTTTGAACCCGAAATGCTTGTAGATATACATGTACATGGTATTATGAAATACCATGTAAAAAAAAGAGTGACATGCAAAGACTGAAAAAATGTTACAGCGGAAAAGTAGAACAAGAAGATGAAGATGCACGAAAAACAACCTCTGCAGTCGAATATGATCTTGAGAATAAACTTGAGGTCTATCCTTAGCTGCATGACCTGGCAAAGGGTGAAGTTGTTGTGGATTTGTAAAGTGTTAGAACTATGTGAACAAAAAAAATCTGGTTAAAATGTATGCAATTAAGCTATTTATATGCAAACTGGTTTTGCATATTTATTTCTAGTGGGAAAAAATTTGGTTTGAGGTGTAACAGGTTAGCATGGGTACAAAGTATGAGAATTTTCTGGTATCATGCTGAGATCAAAACAAAATCAACTGCTTATATGACAAGAATTGAACCCAAAATGCTTGTAGATGTACATGTAGATGGTATTATGAAATACCATGTGAAAAAAAGAGTGACATGCAAATTCTGAGAAACATGTTTGTAAACTTAACACAGGCATAAATGTCTTCCCTTTCAAATACAAATAACACATCGGTAAAAGTGGAAACAGCTTACAAGTTTCTTTTTTACCCATTTCCTCTTAGCATGTGTTAAATGAACCTGTTCTCTTTTTTAGCAAAAAAAAAAAGTACTTTGAGTTGTCTATGAACAAAACAAGACATTTTTCATTAAGATGCTTGTTTGTGTATTGTGAAAATCAGAAATTTTTGCATCCATGAATTTGCATTAAGATAATATCGCTCTCAATGTCAACATGACATTTTTGATTGATGCGTGAGCATTCTGAGACAATATGATTTTAAGCAGAATTGTAGCTTGTAACGTCGGATAAATACCAGGAACATGCAAACATAAATTAGTTATTCATGCATTGTGAACACATGTAGCATTAGCAAACATTAACAAACTGTTGAAAAGTGAAGGAATGTAATGCAAAACTCCAAAATGTAAGACCATTTGTAACAAGAAGGTGAAAACATGCAAATGAAATGTGTTAGCTGGCAAATGACTTTGTTGAGAACTTGTGACAAATTTGAATACTCATATGGCTTGTGATATTTCTCATTGTGTTAACTTGTAAACATGTGGCTACAAAGCAACAAACTGTGTCGCAGAACTTCAAAATGTAAGACCAGTAACAAGATGCCTCATATACGATTCAATTTCTGCATCAGTGTCAACACTTCATTCGGTGTGACTTATGCTGAACTTGCAATATATATGTATTTTTTCCTCTCTCTCTTTTTAGACTTTGATGCATGGAAAGATTTTTAATTCCATACATTCCCATGAGACAATGTTACTGCTCTTCGATGAATATACTGTACCTTCAATGATGAGTGTTATCGCATAATTTGTAGCGTGAAACTATCTTTATCTCTAGAGGGAAAATGAGAAATATCTCAATAAGTAAATTACTTTTACAAGAATAGGTCAATCAACACAAAGAGTCACTGCCAACTTGCCACACTGTGAAAGTTTGTTTCTTCAGTTATTATATCATTATTATATTTTTTTTTTTTTTGGTCTTGTTTCAGAATGGAATTCCTCATAATAAAGGGATTATCAAATTTGAAACTATTGCATATGTTCTTTTGTGAATACATTTTCATACAGAGGTGTGTTTGGACATGACAAAACAGTGGATGATCTGGTGTGTGAAAATGTTTGTTCATACAATGCAATTGTAATGAAGTGTGTTGTGTTCATAGAGAATTGAAATGGATATGTTATGATGCATGCATGCTTCTTAAACAGTATGACAAATTCCATAATATGTTGTCTGTATGAATATACACTTTAGTACACATTAAGTAAAAGGATTGGATGTATCTGTACACTGGAGTGTGTACACACAAATGCACGAAAGCCCCACACATTTACTTCGTACATTACTACCGATTTTGAGAGACCTGCAATTAAAGCTGCTGAAAAACAGAAAATAATAAGCAAATATCATATTTCTACTCATAGCCCAATTCACGCCTCATTTCATATTCATATTTTATACATGTATTCGTGAATACTAAGTAGATCCTTCCCTTGCAATTTCCACGCTTGCAAACTATGACCTGCCAGCTAACATTCCAAAATATGAAGATCTTGTGCTTCGTTACTGGGAATTTAATTTCTGTACACTTATTCCCCTGTTTACTCTTCCCCATATGAATGTCATATATGAATATTTTAATATTTTTTAAGTTCATACTCTATTGCTTCCACTGTACCACAAGAAACATAATCTAAACCCTGTCTTCAATTTTTTTTTTTCAATTTAACCTTATTTTCGACAAAATATTAAAAAAATAATTTAAAAAAATATGAAATATTCATAATTTTAATATTTTCCAATATGATTCTGCCCAAAAATTGTCTGGATTGCTCAAATTTATACTTACAATAGGGAACTTACTGTGACAGCTGCTTGAATTGCAAAAAATTGAATGTTATCATGATTAATAATGAAAAAAAATATGAATTCATATTCATATTTCATATTTATGAATATGAAATGCATTACTGTGTGTGTAGTCAAAAAGTTTGAACTATCATGTACCTATGGGCCAAATTTGAGAGTCATATCTTCATTCGTTTATGAATTATAGGCAAATGAATATCAACTATGATGAATTTCACGGTACCATTGTTTAAACAAGGTAAAACAAAAGAAATTAGCGTGACCTTGAGCAGAAAATTGACCATGTTTGGCAATACAAAATCGATCATATCTCAGCAACCCAGTGGTCAATTTTGAAAAATCAAACTGTTTTAGAAATGGGAAGAGCTGCTCTTCATGATAGCACTGTTTCTGACTTGTTATTTTGACTTTTAAAAAATCACCCAAAAGGCCTACTGGTAGCAAGCACTAAAATCTCAGTGATGCCCTACAGCAAGTGAGTACAAAAGGGGATTTGTAGTGTTTTCTCTCTATCCTACAGTACAGGTTTGTTTGGGTTTGGGGTATTATGTAGTGGAGTACAGCAGGGATTTGTGGTAGCAGAAGGGTGTGTGTCTCTCTGGGTGGGGGGGGGGGGGTAGGGGGGAGGGGGGAGGGAAGGGGGGTGAAGAAGCATTACTCCTATTCACACTGGTTTATATGGGGTAAGTGCAACTTCTTCCAAGTGAAAGCCATACAAATATGAGGAAATGACTATACCAGAAGAGATATCATCCGTATGATGACTTGTGGCCAGCCTCAGAAAAATTTTACTCACGAGCGAGGTCCAATCCAGAAGTTTGTCTCTGGTAGTGGTATCACTATGGATGATAGAAGTATGTCCCTCTGACTACCAAGGGAGGCTGGGGTAGTTTTTTATTTTATTTTATGCCAACAGAGCTACAACTTTACCTGCAAAACCCAATACAGTACCGTGACAGGAGTGGGGTGGGGCGGGATGAGGAGACCAAATGTGGAAGAAGCCCTGCCCAACCTGCTGAGCTAAAGTTTACCTCGGAAACCTTGTGAATAACCCCTCTATCTAAACAGGAAAAGACATCAGAAGAATAAGAAGCTCTTGGAGTCACTTGGAGTAGCTGACAGTTTGTTATTTCTTCTCTCCATTGGCCACATTCTGTTCACATTATAACTTCACCAACAGAACCCCCTTAGTGGTTCTCCACTTTTTTTCCCTCAAGGGCAAATCAATTTGCAGGTATTGAGTCCTAAAAATGAATAAAGACTGTCATAATCACCCAAAACTTTCTCCTTTTTTTCTTTCATCTGTGCAGGGGAGAAATGGCCCAAACAGAAGATGTTTGCTATTACTCCAAGCAAACATTGGGGTCTTTCCCTTACTGTCTCTACATGGTTTGTGGGTGGATTATGATACTGGATGTAAAACAAAGCCCCCATGATAGCAAAAATATATGCATTGCGCCTTGAAACTGCCCCATCAGAATCACACCTGTAGTGGAGTTAAAAGGTGAACATAGCAGCCAAGGCTTGTTATTCCATCAGACTCATATAAATCTTACAGTAAGGCATTTAAAGGGATGCTAAAGTTTTGGTTGGGCTGAGGCTTCAGGTTTTGGACTTTTTGTGTGAGATAATGAGAAACCTGTTATGAAATATGAAAGAACATACAATTCTAAGAGTGATTCAAAGTTTACTTGACGAAAATTGGTTTTGAAATGGCTGAGATATCCAAAAACAAAGAGGTTCTAATAAAAGGCAGGTTTACATTTCAAAACTAATTTTCATCAAATAAACTTTGAATTCCTCTTGGTACTGTATGCTCCTTAATATTTCATGAGAGGTTTCTCATCGCGTAAGAAGTTAAAATCTGAATCCCCCATAATCTCAACCATGGCTATAGGCCCTACCACCCCTTCATGATAAATTCTAAGAAGCAGGGTAGGGAGGGGATGGGGGGGGGGGGGGGGGAGAACGGTAAGACTATTGAGGAGGATGGAAAACTCAGGGATAAAAATATGGCTGGCTAAAGCTTTGTGGAGCTCATTCATGGGAATGCATCACATGTTTGATGACGATAGGATCTAGTGGGGATCATACCAGAGGGTCATGGGGGAACGATGGGGGTACAGAGAGGGGGTAAACTGGTACCGGTAGAGAGAGTCTGCTGGAAGCATCTCGCTTTCTGTCAGAGAATAACGGGAAGGCTTATTGCCCAGCTGTATGATCGACAGTCATAACGAGTTTGATGTATTGGACAAGCAGAGGTCGTGACTGATGGCAATCAAGGCGAGACGCGAGCAGACAGGCAACCAAATTGGCAACTCTGATGCTGTCCAAGTACGTAAGGCAAACATCAATTAAGACACGTTCCCCATCACTACCGAAAAAAAAGGGAAAAGGCCGAACCTAACTAAGCATGAAAGACATGAAACTTTATCAATGTAACATTTGATTGCGTCCCTGTTTGGGCCCTCTCTCACTAATAAATCAGGGTCTATATACAGGCACTAATTTTGTACAGCCAAATGCTGAACCATCTCTTGAGCTCACATATTAGTCAGGCAAGTGTTTGCTGAGACAATTAAAACATGATAAAGCACAGGAGACAGGAGCCATGCAACCCAGCGGGAGCTTCCACCATTATTTTACTATGGACCAAAAATAATAATAAAACAATGATAATACATAACATGATAAAGCATTTGCCAATGCATATGCTCATAGGTAGGGGTTAGATGCACTGTGCAATTTTGAATGTTTACATTTGACCTTGAAACCATTACAATCCCTTTTCCACCATTCCCCAGCCCTCCCTCCCTCTATCTGTAAATTTGGATAATAAAGTGCAGTATGCACTACAGCATAAATACCATTTTTTTTTCTCTCATTCATGAAGTGGTTTCAACCAATAGTTAACAGTCTGGATCTGACTTAATATTTTCCTCGCCTCTGTGTACGGAATAGGTACAATGTGATATTCACTTTTTTTCCTGTATGTACATTAATAATTTTGTATTTTGTGTGGGCAATTCTGCTTGTATCTGCCATTCATGATGATAAAATGCCAACAAAGGAATATTGAAAAAAAAAATGAAGCAGATTGGACAAATTCATCAACAAGCAGGCCAGTATCTAAACATTGAATTCACTCGACATTTTAATCTTCCTATTGCAGACAGTCACAAGATACGTAAGTGGCGTGATTTTGTGGCACCCATAAATGTGAAATGATATGCATCGTCATGGCAGTAGCATGACACACCAGCTGGGCAGAAAAGTTAGTTGCCATTGAGATGTGTCCATGGGTGGTGCAGCGGCTAATCAAGGTAACATTACCATGAAGACGCAACCAGCTGTTAGCTGTATGTGACTGTCTTGGGGCCAGAATGTCCTCCCGAGCTAGCTTACAGCAGTTTTGGTTTAATAATGTTGCCGACATTGTAGCAATCACTTTGAAAGTGCACTGGTCGTCCACAATTACCAGTGAAGGTAACTCACTGCCGAAACGATGCCTGATCATGTTCTGCTACTGCCCATGCAACCAAAACAAGTAAACATGACTATGTCTGGTAAATTAGATAGTGCGATCATTCAGAAGGTAATCCCTCTATTGATGCCCAATGGATATTACCCAAGAACAACCGTAAATGCAATTGCAGCTCGCAAAGCCATAACTTAAATGACTACTGATTGATAGATTGTGACCAGAAATGACCACACTACTTATAAGTTATACAGAAGAGGGACTGACATTGCTTTGTTTTAAAGGGTGTGATATAAATGTAACATGAATGATATTTAAAAACGTTATGATATATTACTCTGACCAATCAACAGGCTTTTTAACAGTCTGAAACCTTCATTTGCATAACCTCAAAGGGTCTTCAGCAGTTTGTATGGTCATGTGACAACTTATACAATATAAAAACAATGATGCATAAGCCTACAATTCACTCCTACACTTGTAATCGTGTACATGTGACATATTACTTGAGAAATGAACCATTGCATGTTTGCAGCTGAAACATTTCTGGGTAAAGAGCTCTACTGAAACACAAATGTGGGTCAAGCTAAGGAAGGGTTGCCTCAATATCAAAACCTGACCATGCAAAATCATGGGCATGAATTGTTGCAACAAATCTTTGTCGATCTAACACACTGCTAGCCTTGTTGGCAGATCAAGTATGCATGGTGGTCAGTACGCTTTCTTGCTCATTGCTTTGTTCTTATTTTGTAATTATCATGATACTATACACATACAGAATGCTTGAAAAATAGGTACTGAAATTAAAAGAAAACATCTTAAGTTTCTTTCTAAATGCTGTTTCTTTTGACAAATCTCTACCAATGTGGACCATCTGAGACACAAACAATTCATGGAAATGTACATACATGGAAAAAATGAATAAAATGAACTTAAAACAGGAGATTGTGGCACTTACTGTTTACATAGGTTGACCAGGTCTAGATCTGTGGTGTTGGCCGGAAGGCCCCGAATGTAGAGGTTGGTTTTGCTGAGTTGCTCACCGCTATTGCTGCCCTGGGAGGACGGGGAATGTGGCGAGGGGAGCTGGGAGGAGGGCGTGGAGGACCCCGCAGAGCCCCCGCTGCCAGAACTGTGGGGTCCGGGCATTCCTCTCATTGTGGGATAGGTCTGGTGTGCAAGAGAGAAGAAAGGGAGAGATGGGGTTAAACAATCTGGTTGAAGAAGGGTATTGGTAAAAATACTTTGATTACTTTCAGAAAGTAAAAGTAATCATTGGTATTAAATACTTGTCAGCCTTGATACATTTGAAATTGAAGAGCAGTACTTGATATCCAATCAATAAGTTTATGGTGCACAAAACATATACACACTTATACATTTACACTTGTCTATGATGCATAATGCATTACCCACTATGTCCCTTCAATACACGCATACCTCACAAGAAATATCTTAACACAGACACATACATACTTACATACATACACATGTGCATTGTACATTCATACATACATACATACATACACACATCAATATTCATTCACATATGCAGACAGATGTAGAGTGACAGAATAACAGTAGAATAGTAGCACTAGTTACATAACACAAAAGAGAAATAATTAGGTCCACTATACATCCCATAAGCCTCAGCAACAGACCCCCTTCCCTACATAACATTACCTCCAAGAAATGCCCCCCCTCCTTTCTCCTAGTCCTAGCCAGTCTTTCTCTTCCCCTCTTCAAGCTATTGGTCAATCTCTCCTCTTCTTCTTCCCTATTCTCCCAGATTTAATAATAACAAGATACTGGTTTCCATCAAGGGCTATCATTAATCTCTTCACTCTTTCTCCGAGGTGGGGGGGGGGGGGGGGGCTTCAACTCCTGAATGGGATGGGACAGTAAGAGATGATGCACAATTATCTCTTAGAATTCCCATCATCCCAGAAGAAAGGAAGCAGAGGGGAGCATCGCTGGTGTGGTAAAGCCACTCAAGCCATTCTAAAGTATCCCTTCTTTCCAGCTTTTGCCCCCCCCCCAAAAAAAAATACCAGCAGTGTAAAATTATTAACCTCCATCCTATTGGTAAACAATAGGAGCCTTCCTTAGATCTGCAGGCCATTACGAACATGCTAAAGTAAGCACTTTCTTTAATATTCAGTAGTCTGGTCAATGTGAGAGCGTATAAAACAAAGCTGTAACAGACATCCAAACTATCCCTTCTGAGAGAGAAAGATGAAAAAGGGGGGGGGGGATTAAAGAAAATCAATGCGGCTAGTTATTAGGTCCCATAATTCCCATTTACAGTGATTTTTCTTCGCCTGGCTGGGCTTTTAACATTCCATTCCCCTGCTTTAAATCATTTATCAGAGCCCCCTACGTTTGTTTTTGATAGCTAAAAGTGTTTGAAGGTTCCTTTAGTGTCAACACACACTGACTATCAGTCATTAGCGGTCAGTGCCACTTCTGTTTCTACGTGACTATTTCAACCGCGTATTTGTTTAGCAAATTTTCGGCACAGGATTCCTGAGCAAAGGGCAAAGGAGCCCAAGACCACATAGTTTAAAATGATCCAAGGTAAACTGACATTCTTCTCCACAGCATTACGTACACACATATATGCTATATCTTCTTTTGTAAATAAATTTCATGACTGAAAAAACAACGACAAAATATGATAAAACAAAACAAAACCCTTTTGGTGTTACTTCTTCTCATGCATTCTGGAAACTCCAATTATGTCTGAAAATTCATATTCATCTATTTGCATTTGTTTTCTACTTTGATATCCTCTGTTATGTATACATCTCAAACATGTCAAACAATGAGTTTGCTATGAATTCTATATTTGTTCAGTAGATGATGCATGCCATTTGTAGTGAAATCAAATGTGCAATCAAACAATGCCTCTATGATGTGGATCAAAAATCCCTCATTCTTTTATGGATACAAAACATTTTTTTTTTAACATTTTAATATCAAGCGCATCTGTCCTAGATAGCTACTTACAGTTAACTCACTTTTTATCATCTGTAAGTTTACAAGCCAAACAATGGATTTAATATCACTCCTTTATATAATGGTGATTGCATACAACCTATTCGTAAGTATTTACAAAATCAAAATAATGTCATAGCACTATCAAATCAAAAGTGGGTTGCTTTATTTTCAAGTGCACCTGAGCACAAACAGGCCACATTGACATGAGAAAATTGTAAGTCATAAGTTTTAAGAAGCAAATTTGAGCAAATGCAGGCAAAATGCACCAATGCACACAAGAATACTCTCACCATCAAATTAAACTGGCAGGATTATGTTAATGCTCCAGTGTTTAGCAAACCGCATGAGTTGACATCATTTTTTTTTTAGAAACAGATAGTGTATCAATCCCTACAACAGGGAAGTGACGCACACTAAAATCGTGTAATTATACGCCAGACAATTAGCCTGACAGAGACCTACATGTAACAGTGGCGCTGTATAAAGAGACAAGTGGCGAGTCATACACACTCAATTCCAGAATGAGCGTTAATTGGGGATTAGCGTGAATTCAGAAAAGGACAAAACGAGGCAAACAAGAGCTGCGTGGTCCCCCGAAAGACAAGAGCGCCGCATCAATATTGCGCGCATGATAATCCCCTTTAATGCGACGCTACTACCATAGCGTGGACAACGGGGTGTCCATCCAATCTCATTACTTCAGTGTACACTGGAGGTGTCGTATGTTATTACCTCTCGCCGTAGATTACTGACCAAACAGAGAAAGAGGGAGAGTGATACTGTGTGTGTGTGTGTGTGTGTGTGTGTGTGTGTGTGTGAGGGAGAGAAAGAGAGAGAGAGAGGGAGATAGAAAAGAGAGAGAGAGAGGGAAGGAGTTCGAATGAAAAACTAAACCTGAAATGGCAACGAAAGCTGTGAGCATCAGGCTAGTTTACAGGAAAACAGATGACATGTACTACAGCTGTTTGATCATTAGCAGCCCCATCTGGCTGTGATGGTCGGGTCGGCCTGACCCAGTGGAAGAAGATTCTCAGGGTATGGAACGGGATATGGAAACGCGGCGGTAGACGACCCGCGATGCTTTACGTTTCCCCCAACCCCTGGGTCCGCCACTGTGACTCGATAATAATCATCCAGCACCGTCTCTGCTGTGGCCACATATGTTTCACTGGTGCCGGCACTCCAGATCGGATGAGGCCTAGTTTATGCTCGGCGGTGTGAAAAGTAAGCCGGCATGATATGGTTTCTCATTGTGCATCACACTGCCTACCTCCGGCGATACATTCCCAGCGAAATAAAGACTACATGAGCGCGACAAAAAGAAAAAAAGAGGGAAGGAAAGAAAAGAAGGGTGACGATGCTACGTGTGACTTGGCCCATTATTCACGGTAAAGGAAGAAAAACATTTTCTGTAGAACTATTCAAAGAGGTGCAAGCGGAGATTCTCTTTGCACCTACTGATACCTCATCAGACATGGACATCACCCTATGGGCTTAACTCAACACTTGTCCTAGTTTCAATCTTTTTGACTTCCCCCCTAAAAAGACTGCATGAGATATGGCAGTAAAACATAACCATTCAGACCTAGCTTCTGCCCTTATGCATCTATGAAGCAAGACATAGTGATAACATTAGGCCCCATAATGTACATAGATATGTAGCACAACATCACAATCAAAACTATGCTACAATGAAAGTTGTTGCAGTTTCATTACATCTTTTTTTTAAAACCATACACAGAAAGTGTCATGACCACAATATGAAATATATCGAACAAGAGACCAATGGAAGTGCAGGATCTCCAAACCTCAAAATCTAAAAAAAGAAGGATTTAAAAGAAAGTACTGCATAAATCATACTGGTGTTCATGTCAAGTTTATAAAGTCAAAGCCAGCTGAGTTACTTGATGCTCTTCATATCCATTATGCCATTTACATCATTTTTTTTTTTCTGAGAAAAAAAAAATGGCCTGCTTTGCTTATTCCATTTAATCTTTCTAAACTTATTTTATCTGTTGCTGAGCTCACTACTCAGTGAATGATAATTTCTTGTCACGAACTGAGATCGGCCAATCACAGCAGGGGGTAAATGTCCGGATTCCCTTTTCCCATCCAATCTGAGGGAGTCTTCCTTTTTTTTTTTCTTCTCCCAATCTCCCCCAAGTTTCAGGTTTTAGATATCTGTAGACGGGGGTCATTGGGTCAATGGCAGACTGGTGTAGGGGCGGACCAAAGGGGGCTGAGACTGGTGATTGAGCAGGGGTACATGGGAGACAATCGGAATGGAGTTCAACCGGACCTTGATCTGAATTTCGTAAAGGGTTTTGAGTTCCTCTCTGGGCAACCTATTCCCTTCAGCCTGCCACCTACTGCTTTGTTTCTTTTCACTGGTGGCGGGAATATTATTCTTTACAAAATCCTAACCTCTGGGGCAGAAAGAAAGAAGGGATTTGGCCCGTGATACTGATTTGTTTGGCAAGTATGAAATGGAGCCCCAGATCTGGATACAATTCTCATTTCGCCTGCCATCTCTCTAATGCATGTCTGTAATTAGTCTACGGCACACCTCGTCACCCTTGACCATAAGCCTGATGTTGACACATCAATCTATCCCTCTAACTCACACACACACACACACACACACACACACACACACACACACACACACACACACACACACACACACACACACCCACATCTACACACACATACATACTCACATATTTGTACATCTCATTCTTTTTCCCTATTCCCCCCCCCCCCCCGCCATTTTGTTCCAACTTTCTTCTTCATATTTGTCAGATCTTGATAGAATTTTAGCCTTTTGAATGTTTTTTTAGTGCCGATCAGTTCTCAAGAAAAACCCCATAGCACTGGACACACTCTGCAAAGACCATGGCACAAAGAAGGTTAACTGATCTCATGCATTGCTTGCACTACATTCACTTTTGATATACATTTGTTTTTCTAATGGTTAATATGTTTTCCTCTTGAGGAATACCATCACTTGGCAGCCATAAAAGGATGCATTTACTATGATGTACTACTTCATCCATGTAGGGAGATTCACATATTTTTTTATTTCTTATTGATCATTATCATTATTATTGACTGGTTTACAGTCACTCGAATTATCTCACATAATCTCTATTCAAACTTTTGATAATTTCTGTGAAGACTGATTTGACTTGTTTTAAACCTAGTCACACTGGAGTATGTGTGTTCATACTATACTCCTGTATATATGCAATGTTTGTGGATGTGTGTGTTCGTGTGTGGTCTTTTTCTAAATAAACAACAGATGGTATATGAATGCAATAAAAAAGCCTAGAGCTGCAATATGGCAATGCACAAAGCAACAACATAAATCCAGCACAGACAACATGATGGTACCTCTTCATCAGCATCTGTGAAAATATTTCTCTCTCTTCTGCTTATAATTCACCACATCCAGATATCACAATACTTGGTGATATTAACTGATAAATGCAAATTCCATCTGCAATATCAAACATACGACATTCCGACACTGTGTCACAATACCACTGATATAATAAGCTGCAAAAATAGTTAATATGACTGCTACCCCCCCCCCCCATCTCTCTCTCTCTTTTTTTTTTTTTTTTTTTTTGGTAGCTACACATGAGGGTGACACCCCCACCCCCCTTCCTTTTGCTCAAAGGATGCTATTATAAATAATGTCTGCAGCACCCTTGACTCAGACAAAGAAATACATTTAGGCACCTAACATGAAAATAGGCTAATGCACACACAATTGTGTGCATGAATGGCAGTTTGTCTGGCTTTTTCTTCTTTTTCTTTTCTTTCAATACATCATATCAATTTGATTAACATACTGTAGGTGTAAGACTAGTATGCCAGAACATTAAAGGAATAGAGAAAATGGCTAATGTCATTCCTTTGGTTAATCATGCTTGAACAGATAGGAGAGAAATGATGAGGAAAATGGATTTGTTTTTTTTTCTTCTACCAAGAAAGAGACCAGTCAAAGGCCAAATGTCCTTTGGACCATTAGGTTAATTAAATTGGAATAAAAGAATACCACGATTTCAGTAGACATATCAAAATCCCATTAGAGGGATTAATAGAGTTGTATCTTAGCCATTTGATGTCAGCCGCAGAAGAGAGAGAGAGAAAAAAAAGAGGACAAAGCAATGGTTACCATGCAAATAAATACCCCTTCAGGCATCAGTGTGAGCCCTGTTGGTAGTGATGAAAAGCAGCAACTTCTGAAGTGAGTATCAAAAATCGGCTCCATCAAGGAAAAAGTTAACCCGTCAAAGACTAGTCCAGAGTATACTTGGGCAGCTGTCTATGGGAAATGCACATGTTATAGCAAAATCAGCCTGTCCTCAACAAGGTTAACAGTCTCCATAGAAACACTGGTAAAGAATGCATCAGAGAGAGTTTAACAAACATTCTCACTTGTTGCACTGCCGCTTTATCTTTTTTAAATAGTTTAACAAGCATTATGAGTAGACTGAACATGACATCTACACAAGATGTGAACTATCTTTATTGTAATGCATGTGTGAGTGTGTGTTGTTGTTGTTCTATTGTGTTTTATAGGTGTGTGTGCATGTGTGTGTTGCTGTTGTTGTTGTTGTTATATTGTGTTGTGTGTGTGTGTGTGTGTGTGTGTGTGTGTGTGTGTGTGTGTGTGTGTGTGTGTGTGTGTGTGTGCACTGTTGATCTCTGTGTGTTAATATTTGTGTGTGATGTGAGTGCTGCATGTGTTGGATATGTTTTGTGCATGCATGTATTTATGTGTGTGTGTGCGTATGTGTGTGTGTGTGTGTGCATGTCTAAAATAGAAGGAAAGCAGTTAATGAGGGCAACTACCTCAAAGTGCAAAGGTCAAAGCCCAGATTTTGCCTTTCCGCTGCTTGGCCACAAACTGTTGCACTTTCTGCAACAGTCCCATATACCGATGTGGATGTCGGTAATTTCCCAAGTGGGTACATTAAACTGCAACTTCACAATCACTGAGGAAAGGGAGCACAAGAGAGGTCTTTAAAGGCAGTAATTGCCAATTACGCTTCAACTGCAGCTCTTTATGGGCCAATTTGTGGAATCAGCATTGATCAAAAAGTGCTATCAATTTGAAAGTGATGTTCATAGCTTGGAGCATTAGTACTAACCATCAGAAAAGGAAGCCACGGAGGATATTTACATGACTTCATGAATCCACATCAAAAAGTGCAATTTTGTTTTCGTTCAAAATAATGGCATTTTCAGAACATGCATCTTGCTAAATAGACAAGTAGGCCTATATCCCACATGCAATTTCAACATTTTCCTCATCTTTACCTTTGAAAAATCAAATGATCATTTCCAACTCTATAGGCCCTATAAAGATGCACATCATTAATCAAAGCTACTGATGTGATGGAGCATTTAGGATGATATAGATAAAGTAAGTTAATGCTGTAACCACCCCCTAATATAATGCACTCTTGGCTCAACTGCTCTATGATATTGTTTAATAATATAAAAAAGAAGCTGAATACAGAAAAATGACTACTTACACAGCAGGATTTCTTGAAAAAAAAAAAAACAAGATAAAAGTTGATTTGCTCAGGCTGAAGTACCTCACAAAAATTGCTTGCCAGTACACTACACTACACTACATTCCACATGAGGAGATGCGCTGTATTTGTACTTTGGTCCCATTCATTCAAACAAGGATGCCAGCCAACCTCCCCCCCCCCCCCAACACACACACACACACACACATACACACAGACATACATAGACACGCACTCTTTTCTCTAATACCTAACACATCTTGGGGGCAACTGGCAAGAAATGTTGACTGTATCAACAAACATGCTTCCAGGAGGAAG
The DNA here is from genome assembly GCF_040938485.1 of Diadema antillarum. NCBI lineage: Eukaryota > Metazoa > Echinodermata > Echinoidea > Diadematoida > Diadematidae > Diadema > Diadema antillarum. Next base: position 1,858,123 of record NW_027271250.1, on the reverse strand, counting down.
GGATGTATGTTACCTTGTCACTATCAGCTGCCTCAGGAGGTTACACATTCTTATAAGGTCATTCCCTCTCTACAAACAGGGCTGGGAGCAGAGCGTGGTGATGCAAGCAAAGCAAAGCAAAGCAAGAAAGAAAGAAAGCTGATAAAGGGATGGTAGGATAGATGGATGCAGGGAGGGTAAAATAGATGGATGGATAAAGGGATGATGGGACAGACGGATAAAGGGATGATGGGACAGACGGATAAAGGGATGGTAGGACAGATGGATGAAGGGATGGTAGGACAGATGGATTAAGGGATGATAGGACAGATGGATGAAGGGATGGTAGGACAGATGGATAAAGGGATGATAGGATAGATGGATAAAGGGATGGTAAGACAATGCCCGGAAGATAGAACAGAAGGATGAAGAGATGGTAGGATAGATGAATGAAGTAATAGGATAGCTGAATAAAAGGGATGCTACATGTAGGTCAGATAGAATGATCAAAAGAAGGACTGCAACTTGTAGGCAGATAAATGAAAAGATGGATATATGGAAAAATTGATGGATGAATGACTATGTGAAAGAACTCATAGATAGACAAACAATTGAATACTGTAAAACATGATATATTCGCGGCATGAAATTTTCGCGAATTGGAGCTGACAGCCTTTTTCGCGGCATGAAATTTTCGCGAATTGCCACTGGCGTTCAATGTATGTAATGTAGACAAAAACTTTCGCGTGCATTTTAATTTCGCGAATTTTGGCGTTCGCGAAATTCGCAAAATTGAAATGCACGCAAAAATTTCTCGTTTTACAGTAGGTGGAAGGGGAGATTGTAAGCAAGATGACTAACTGGAGTGATAGAGGAATAAATAATTAACGGAGAGAACTGACATGTTATCAGTCTAAGCTGGTCTAATGGTAGTGGAATTTCTTTGTGAAAAAAATTTAATTTGATAGGAGGATGATCAAAAACATTAGAATATTACAATATTATTATGACGTAAATATGCAAATTAGAAATGGGTATATGACATAATGGGTGAGTAGGTAGAGCAACATAGGATGAAACTTGCGAGAGACAAATTTTATATGCTGCCTTTTGTCCCGCAAAAACTATAGACCTGCTACAGTACTAGTATATCACGGACATCAGGGTTGTTGGGTACTATTCATAGCAGGAGGAAAGTGAATTGACGAATTGCCTATTGATGGGTGATGCATCGGCGACCGTCAGCGATGCTGCTCCGAGGAGCTTTAGATCGCCGCGATTGATAGCCGATCAGTCTTTTTTTTTTGGGGGGGGGGGGGGAGAAGAAGAGGTTTGTTCAAAGCCAGCTTCTAATCAATATCAGCCCATATGGCAGCAGACCAGCCACTGTGTGAATAGCACTTAGCTATAGAGAACAAGGGCTTTGGTATACTAATTCTATTCTTTCAACACTACAATCCATGCTCATTTTGTTTTGTTTTATTTTTTGATCAATGATACACAATCCCTTCAGCTACCATAAGGTTGGCCATCATTATGAAAAAACAAAACCCCAACCTGAATACCTTCTTCTCTTTCAGACTACATCTCACCAAATCCTCTGTATTTCATTAAAAAAAACAAACCCAGAATTGATAAAACACTGCAAAATATATGACAAAAAAGTATCAAGCCTCAAGGCCACATTACTACAGGAACATATAGGTACCTATGACACACTTGTGTGCTGTTACACAAATGGCAATTTGTTTGGTTAACTTCTCGCAACAATGGAGCCATGCTTTCATAATCAAAGACTTTCTGCTGCTAACCAATCAGGCATTACCAACCCTATTCTGCACCCCCCCCCCCCCCCAATACAAAATGAAAGTCTGCAGTTTTCATCTGTGACACACGAGGCTATTTGATCTGAAATTTGACACATTTTTCTCCACTGTAAATTGCTTTCTACGGTGTTTAAATTTCTCGGAAATTGGAGGGAGCAGCCCAAAGAGACTCAGAAATAAGTCATTATCACTCATTTTTTTTTCCCCTAACAAGCTTTATATGCCACAACATTTCTGGCAGACTTCCAAGTTGGATGAAGCCAGAACTTAAAGGACAAGTCCACCTTCATATATATAAGGATTGAGAGAATGCAGCAATATTAGTAGAACACATCAGTGAAAGTTTGAGGAAAATCGGACAATTCGTTCAAAAGTTACGAATATTTTAAGTATCTGCGCAGTCACTGCTGGAAGAGAAGACTACTACAGTGTATGATGTCACATGCGTACAACTACATAAGGAAAATAAAAAGAGAATGTCACAAAACTTTACTTTTTGAATAAAGTTCACATTTCTTTGACTTGCCACTGACGTATGTTAAGGGTAATATTATTCCCCCTGCCTTCTGAAAGAGAGAAGTCGAGTGTTCTTTTGTTATGCGAGAAAAATGGAAATATGTTGAATTTTCTTTATTCTTTCTTTATATCGTTGTACTCATGTGACATCACAAGTAGTCTTTTCATCCAGCCGTGACTGAGCAGAAACTTCAAAAATTCATAACTTTTTAACAGATTGTCCGATTTTGCTCAAACTCTCACTGATGTGTTCTACTAATATTGCTGCATTCACTCAACCCACATGTCTATGAAGGTGAACTTGTCCTTTAAAGAATTTTAAGTTCACAGTTTAAAAAAAACGAAGTATGCCACAGACACAATTCACATATACATAAACACACACACACATACTAAATGTAGTATACTACTCCAACACACAAACTACTCACACATACCTCCCCCTAAAAATGAAAGTGAGATCTGGTATTCCAAATATAATTGGCTACATATTTGTGGGTACCCCCCTGTTCTTAGTACTGTTAGTCTTTACTCCAGGCTTTCCCACATGTAATAAGTATACCATCCAATGCATGTGTTCTCAGAGGAAGGTAATACCATATGCCTGGACATTCTGCTACATCACTTGTCACTATAGAGCAACATGTGGGCATGCCTTCCAACCTGTCTTTCCTTTGAGGGCATCTCAGCTATGCCAGTGAAACAAGATGCCTGCAAGGGGTGCACTGACATGGCTAGCAGCCAACTCTTGTGTTTTTAAATGTGTACTCCTTTGTAACCCCTTGCAAAGGAAACAATTTTCTGATGCAACAGATCCACCTGCAAGTACAAACCACAGCCCAGTATTAGATGGGTTAAAGGGATCATATCATTTTGATTGAGACCAAACTTCAGGTTTCTAGCATTTGTGGTGAGATAATAAGCTTCTTCTTATTAAATATGAAAGAACATGTAATTCCAAGAGGAATTTAGCATTTATTTGACGAAAATAGGTTTTGAAATGCCTAAGATATCCAAAAAAAAAGAGCAATCCTAATAAAAGGTGAGACCCACCTTTAATTACAATTGCTTTGTTTTGATTGATTTCATTTTATTTCTGAATTTCTTTTTCATACATAAATGAAATACAGAGTCAATTGAACAAACTAATTGAGCACACAGAGCACACTTTGTTTTTTAATGTCTTGGCCATTCCATAACAGATTTTCATCAAATAAACTTTGAATTTCTCTTAGAATGGTATGCTCTGTACTATTTTGGTTTTTTTTTTTTTTTTGTATCTCGCAAAAAATTACAAGCCCAATCCTCATCTCTACCAATACTATAGAATCCCTTTAAAGGACCCCTCCCCATCTATCTGTCACTTTTCACTCCAAGGTGATCTGTACTCCAAATTCTGTGCAGGCCTAATGTCATCATTCTCGATTCACTCTTTGGAGAATGTTTTAAAGTACCAGTAGATATTTTTTATTTAGGGCAAGTTTGGTTGCACAGAGGACTAATCCCACGGACATGACACAACTTCTCACAACACATACAACTGATGATAGATCAGGGGGTTCTCTACCGCTACCACTTTACCACTTAAAAAGCAAAACAGCGGTGGCCTTTTTTGAGAAGACTACTAAAAGCTGTTCTGGGAAATGGTTATCTACATGAATACTTAGAAAGAAATTATCCAGCACCATCTGGGGGAAGAAAAAAAAAACGTCTTGCCAGAATAATGTGGCAATTCAGAGAATTCGCTACCTTCATAAAGCTTGTGGAATACAAAATGTGGAGGTTTACTTCACAGCCATTTTCAAATAAACTGCAGGCTTTTCTTGTTCAGATGCGAATTTTTCCTGTAATGTTGAAAAGGACATGCAACAGGTGGATGGTTTGGTGTACAGTACCCTATAAACACAAAATTGGACGTCATTGTTCCTTCACTTCCCTTCTACTCTTGTCTTGACACATGCCAAAGCAGCTAATTCAATATGTGTAGGACTATACCAGTACAATCTATTCCACCTGGTCACATGGTAACCGAATATTAGACATTATGGTGAGCATGTACGTAGGAGCTTGTGAGGGTATTGTTTGTGTGTCTGTGTGTTGTCTATATTCCCTCTGTGTGTGTGTCCGTAACAGCAACCTGTCGTGTGTAACATGATCCAAACAGTGTTGGCAAGCATGTTCACGCATCAAACTACAGTACCGGAAAGACGCTAGCAAGACATAAATGTGAGTCATCTTGTTGTTGTTATTTTTTAGCCTACCGATGTTGTCATTCTGCCGATATCTGCTAAAAAGCAAAATGGAGTGAATTCGCACCAACTGATCAGGGTGTTTCCCTCCTTCTGGTCTGAGAAGGCCACTGTCTGGTATGACAGCTCCACAGAAAACCATGAGAATATCCTATTCTGTATGCACAGCAACAAAATGACCACTACAGTGACCACCACAGTGACCACCACAGACTAGACCTATAGGATACTTTACTTAGAATTATGAGGGGGCGAGTTTTGAACCAAATGATTTGAAACAGCCAAGTACACTGTATAAATAATGATGCTGTCTGTATTTCAATCCATAGCAATGGAAGGCAGAGGTACAGGCATAAAAAAAAAAAAAATCAATGGCATACCTACAACATCGGATCAACTATACTGAAGTATTTAGTCAAAATAAAACTGTGAAATTGGTCTCTCTGTACAAATGATACCCCAGTACATTATAGACCATACCAACTATGTGTCACCTAACCCATTGAGGACAGACTGATTCTACTACAACACACATTTCCCATTGACACGTTGCCCGAGTATACTTGAGACTTGTCCTCAACGGGTTAATAAAAGAGCAAGTACTAGTATTAGATCATTGATAGATTGACATGAAGCAATACCATGGTGAAATGGCTAAGCCAAGTATTGATACATAAGTGCACGTGACAGCATTCTACTTGACAGGAAGTGAAGGAATTCACCCTACCGAATAGACCCAAACTGCCGTTGGTTGCTGGGGAGGAATGATGTAAGGCGACTGGGCGAGTGTCTTCATTTCAGAGCTGTGCTCCCTCTACAGGTAGACGGAGAGTTAGTTTTCCCCTGAAAGTCGGATCGATAGATGCTCAGATGTACACAATGTGGTCACACAGGAGACATATAATCCAGGTTTACACGTGAGCTACAAAACATCCAATATTCTCCTGGATGCCAAGGGTAAAAAGAGGATCAACCCGGAGCGTGAATCTATGAAAACATCAGGTTTGATACCAGACAGCTGCGGCCCGCGGGCCCCTGTGAAGGAGAATCGATCGGGGCGGAGAGAGAGCCAAACTGCGGGGGTTACGTTCCTCCTCGTTCGTGTTCCTCGTGATGATTCAATTTGGGAAGAAAACAGACGAGCACAAACCCCGTAGACTATGCTCGCTGAGCCTCACAAAATCTCCGCTATCATCTTTCTCTGAAATGGCAGATGTTTTCTGAAGAAGCCGTGTATTATCCCCCGATGATGCTACTGGGAATTTGCTGTCTTCTCAAGGGGTAGGCAAACAAAGGATGACAACCTGCTCGGACAAGAAGTGTTGAACTTGTACCGCGCATTAAACAGTAAAATTCCCCGGCATTCGTGGATCCTGGGTATTACAGCTCTGGTAAACACAGATGTAACAAACGACCAGGTTTCTGGAGAAAACTGGGGAATCACAGGTGGTTTCCCAATGTCATCCGAAGCGGGGCCAAAAAAAAAAAAAGACGAGATGCGGGGAGCAAAGGCGTCAGAACTTGGGGATAACGAGAAAACTCCAGCGAGTATCACAGATGTTTGCTTAAACCATCCGATGACACTGCAATCACGTGTGCAATGCAATATCCCCAATCACTCGAACTGAGCGCAGTTACTAGTGAGCCAAGTTTTTTTTTTTTTCTACCCCCAAGATGCTGGGCACACCACACCGGAGAATCAAGATCTTGTGTTCTGTAATTGACAAATTCTACCACCACTCTCTCTCACGCCGCAGCAAAGTGGAAGGGGAGGAAGGGAGGAAAAAAAAAATGTGTAGAAGAGAGAGGGAGGGTGGGAGAGTTGAAGGGAATAGGAGATCCCACTGAAAATTGTGTATAAAAAACGACACGCTGCTCTGAACAGGTATTGGTTGTTAAATCCCTCTGATTTGATTTGCGGAGAGAGGAGGTCAGCCGAGGTCCAGGGTTGGAATGTTGGCAATGCACCAAAAGAAGAGAAAGAATGCCAAAATACACTCCAGCACTCCAGAGCAGAGTCAGACTGGTAGATTTCTCCCCCAAAGCTGTCCACTGATAGTACCAGCACTACTCGCTCAGAGAGGAGAAATGTTGTGCGATTTCCACGAGGGGGTGGGGGGGGGATACGAGATGGTAGGGGGGGAGATAAAACTGGGGGTGGGGTGGAAAAGAGTCAACTCAGAGAGGAAGGCAGAGCAGAGGGTGCTGTTTAGTCCTTTCTCCACTGTGTGCTCTCATGTACCTGGTCTAAAATCCACTCTGGTTTTCAATCCTTTTTTTTTCTCCCTTTCGGTGGTGGCACGCAGACTGGCCACAAAAACGACTTTGATTGTACGGGGTGATGAGAGGCAAGACAACTTTCAGTAGAGCACAAATGTCAGAGAGCGGTGCCGATGGATGAAATAGATGCTAGCGAGTTGATCTTCTAAATCACCCGGTTCCTCGGCTGGAGATACTCCTGGTTTGTAAACCGTGTCAAGCGCACAAGGGTCACATTGAGATCACACAGTCCCTCCGGCTTATTAGCATTCCCCCTGACAACGGCCCCGCCCTCGGGAGAACAGAGCAAAGGAAAGAGAGGTGTGTGTGTAGGAGAGAGAGGGATGGGGGAGAGAAGACGGGAGTGAAAACTGGAGTCGAGATGAAGATGATGCTAGTGAAGAGTAAATTTCTCTGGCCCGTAATTAGCTGCGGACTGGCTGAAACGCGGCTCTCAATTATTCTGGCGCTGGACTCAATTTTCCCGCAAGTGCCTTTTCCGAATATCTGTCTCCGATGTGTGATCACTCCCTCTCGTAATTATTCATGCGTGGCATAAAAGCAAAGCTCATAAGTGTGTATCTTGTTCCTAGAAAAGAAACAGTTGGAAGACACAACAACCCTCCGCTGCTTCAGAATGTCAACAAAGCCTCTATTACATCCAACACAATCACATTCACAAATGATCCACTTCCCGACTACAGCTGATGGTAGTTATGCAATACCCTCTCCTGGATGCACATTGGAGTGGAGGAATGGTCAACTGTTCTGCTGTCTGGCTGATGAGGGATGAAGTTCAACTGATACAGAGCCTCATTTGACTCCAAATCTCATGACATGCATCCAAGGAAGAGTGACAAAGATGAAAAAAAATCCACAATATGTCATAAGGGTACACTATATGTGATATCTCTTTTCCACTGTGAAGTCTCCTCACAGTGTACTCCCCAACACTGCTCTAGCTCTGTGCTCTGCTTGGAACTCCCTCCCACCTTCAGTGCAGGCCAAAAGGCATTGGACGTGAATTTAGTAAGTGAGTGTGCGTCCCTTCAGGTAATACATTGGGGGCATGCAACCAGCACGGACTGTACAGTGACTTCTCATGCATGGAGAGACCACACATCATCTCACACACAAGTACCAGTAACAAATCCCCCCCACCACGGCACAACACACACACACACACACACACAGCCTTCTGTTACGCACGTCAATGTCCTTGCTCCCATCTGATCCAAACCCATTCTTAATCACTCACCCACACATAACTACACGTGCACATACACACACACACACAGATCCACATAGTGTACTTTAGTATTCATAAGATCTTATCCACACAAACTCTATCAGCTATGTCCCCACCCCCCTCCCCCACCACCAACTATCCCTCATCTATCCAACTGTTTTAACTATCCTCCCAGCTGAGCATGGGTAAACCACAAAAGTGGGAGGGGCACTTTTCTGGTCATGGGATGGGAGTCTAGCAAGGCATACTGGTAGGCAAAGTGCACGAGGGGGCTTGAGGGAGAAGGGGCGTGGCTGAACATATTGGAAACTTCTTCGCCTGTGATACCACCTTAATGGGCAAGGGTGTGGTGGCCCTGCATTAGGCCATTGACAGCATACTCCTCATTACAAAGTAAAGACGCTATGTTCACAGAGTAGCCATTCTAATATAATATCCACACACAACCACACAAAAGTAATGCTCTGTTTATATCACATGACAATCAATACTGGGTAATTCCCATAACCTTTCAAAATAACATGCCTCATTTAGACACAGGTGCCTACATTATCATGGCATCAGGAGTTGATATCAAGAAGTCTAAGAACACTAATAAAACTCAAACACTATTTGTGTTCTAGAAGCCTTCCTGACTTTTAGCATATGATTCATGTAGTAAATGAAATAATAAATAATTTTTACAGCATACTGTACAACCAGAAATATTCGCGGCATGAGACATTTGCAAACTGGCAACTAGCATTCAACACATTGTATAGACAAAAATTCCCGCATGAATTTTACTTTCAGGAATCATGGTACCTCACAAAATTCATGTAAGTTTCATGCACGTGAAAATTTTTGTTTTACAGAACATGGATTTTTTTTGTTTGTTTTTTTTTACAGTACATGGAATAGCATTTCTCGGACAAAAGCAGGGTGTTGTAAGGAGCCACAGGAAAACAACAATGATCGCTGTTCAACAGGAAGATACACAACTTATGGGAACATTACTTTGAAATAGCTATGTCAGGTCAACTTACATGATTCCCTCTTGAAGTGTCCTTTATATCATTTGCAGTAAATGTAGAAATTAGTGGCACTATAAGTACTACAAGAAGGGTAAGTAGTAGTTGGAGAAGTAGAAGTTGTTGCTGTTAATGTACAAGGTAGCAAAAGAAGAATTTAGAATAACAACAATAATTTGCAGCAGCAGTAAACAAAGCAGCAGACGCAAAAGTTGCTGTAGTCTTGGTCAAATGTGTATACTTACATGGACTGAAAGGCCCCCTATGAAGGACTGGTTTGGTTTATTCCACAGCAGGATCTCAGAACGCAAATGACGTACGTGTACCGGCTTGTGCAATTCAAAGTGCTATCAAACTAGCCTCTGTCTGCTCTGACAGACTGACAGACAGATACCACAATACAGTGAAGTCTACGTCACAATCATGATGTGTAAGTACACTTAGACGTGCCAGTGTCACCACCACTAACACCACCATTACAAACAGGTATGGTTAGGGGAAATACCTTTAGGGGAAGTAGGAACACATAACTGATCGATCAGCCACAAGTTGGGGGGGGGGGTGGAATATAAAAGAGGTGGGGCAAAATATTGAGCTGCGAAGGCAATTGGTCTTTCATTCTACCCTGTTTTCATTTTGTTCTATTTTCCTTGTGGTTAGAGGGTGATTCCTGCTAATAAGTGGCTGGACATCAATAAGGAATGCTGTGGTATTTTTACATTTCAGAAACCACCATTCACCCAGTCCCACTCTACTTCGCACGAACACTGGCAGGCGGTTTGAATACCGTGGGACTGTGGATCAATGCACAAACTTTGGATCATGGCATGCCATGTGGAATGCAATGAATGACTTTGATTGTGCCTTGATTTTTTTTTTCTCTCTCTATTTTCTTTCTTATTATTCTGCTGGTTAACAGACTGGAACACAATAAGTTGATGAGCAAACAAACCTTTCAACAAACCCTGATAGGTCATCGGTGATAAAATACTTTTGGTTTACAGCAATATCAGTTTATACTTTGATTGAATGATACAAGATCACATATTTGTAAGATATTGTTCACCACCATCAAATAGTTTTTAACTTCACTCTGGTAGGCTAAATGGGGAACATAAAACAGATAATACAAAAGCTTACACTTACAGCCAAATCTTCAGAATGCTACTAAATATTTGCACTGGTACCATAACTTATGAATATTATTTTTTTCCCCTTTTCAGAAGTACTACCACGCAAAGAGCAAAGGCAAGCCTTCAAAGTAATGGCTGTGAGCATGAATCAATACCATATTCATGTCATCGGTTATTTTAGTGCTTTGTTTTTTCACATCACAATCGATAGTGTGTGTGTGTGTGTGTGTGTGTGTGTGTGTGTGTGTGTGTGTGTGTGTTGGCAGGGGAGGGGGAACTGACATATTGTTATAAGTAACTTTTTGACATGATTTACTCAAGACACACTAATGTGTTTCTGTCTGTGTGTTGCGCATAGAGCACATAAAGATGCATTGTCTCTGTCTTAAAAAATAGAGATTTAACCCGTTGAGGACAGTTTGATTTTGCTATAACACACATTTCCCATAGACACCTGCCCAAGTATACTCGGGACTTGTCCTCAGCTCAACAGGTTAAGGGAAAAACCACTCCCCACCCCCCCCCCCAAAAAAAAAAAAAAAAAATTGACAGAAAAGCATTCTTCGTCCATTTTAAAGAGAAGCAAGAGGAGGGAGGGAGAGAATAGCAAAGAGAACTAATCCCAGTTCCATCACTCCAGAAGAGGGAGGGGGTTAAAATTACCCTGCAAGGTACCCCGACAAGGCCACCTTCGGTGCCCCCTTAGAACCAACCCACTACCCCCACCCCTTTCTTGCTATTCCTACCATATCTCTTTCTGATTTATGATGGCTATATTCTCCAAAACTTCTCCCCATAAAAAGGCACACTACACTCCTCCATTACACATTCCACAATAATACCATAAAGATCCCAAACCAAGGGGGGTTTATGGCTATGTGCTTCAAATTCCCAAACAATGGACAGAGGTCACACAGCCAATAATAGTGCGATATACCATGCAATCTTATCCATCCTCCTCAAGCTCCCCCTCCCCCCCCCCCCCCCCCCCCCCCAATCAAGAGGGATGTGGCTAAGAAATAGATGGGCGGTTCGATGAGTAGCCAGCTCATCACAGATATAATTTTTGCATAGTCAAAATATATACATAAATCTTACGTAGTCTGCCTTGAATGGGACAGTAAATGTTATCATTGAACAAACACATATCCTACTTCTTCAAACCGCTATAGCATACATGCTACCATAATGACTACAGTATAAGCTACGGATTATAACAAAGTATGACCATAATTTACAGATTCTGTACAAACTTATAAAAGAGTCCCATTCAGGAGAATAACCACACAGGTGATTCAAAAGATGGGAGGAGATGATCAGTAGTAAGGTTTGGCTGTCCAGGAGATGGGGTCAACAAATAGAATGCCACAACCCCTGGTAGCCTATTTATAACACCATGAAATTGAATGACTTTGCATCATGCAGTAGGAACATTTTACTGCATTACAGGATCAAGCCCTCCCATGCATCCCAATAAAGTCGTGTTTAGATGGTATGTTACGAAGGTCAAACACGATAAATTACTACATGTTTCTGTGTCAACATGGATGTCTGGGGTTATTTTGCCTGCCAACCTGTTACAGACATGGATTACTCTAGCCTTTCCTTCAACTGGTACAAACAAAAAATAGTCCTTATCACCTAAAACATGACATTGTTATGGCTTTGACCACTGAATTCATGAGAAAATCCAAAGTTTGAAATTGGAATATGTCAGCAGTCTGGGGTACCAAATAGTAACAGCTGTGTCTGGCTTTAAATCATGCTTATCTGCTTACTGAATGAGTTACTTTATAGGGGTATCACATATCAGCACTATTTACAGAAAGAGAGAGAGAGAGAGATAGAAAAGAAAAAGTCCTATATCTTTTATTACATACCGAGCATTGTCATATACCCACAAACAAAGTAAATGTTACTAATGCATGTCTGCTTTGTTCATGTCTCTCTCTCTTAAAAACATAAGATATAAGAAACATGTTCCTTATTACTAATGTTATTAGATATATATCAAATCATTCATAAGATAAGGTTTGATTTCAAACTGATCGCAGAGTGATGATTTTTCACTGAAGTGATATTTACGCTTCTTGAAAAGTTAAACTTCTTGATACCACAACTGAAAACATCGAATAAAGTGAAATATTGCTTTAGATCGGATAACATATAAAAGAAACAAATAACTCTACACATAGGCCTTATCTATTTCATGACACGGATAGAATTATTGAATGATGACAATCAAAATTTTGAAATCAGACATTACCAGCTGACGGGTAAGTGATTATAAAATTCTAATTTGTGTACAACTGATATATCCATCGTGCCTATGCAAAAACTGTGTTAACGATTAGGAATACAAATCAAAGTATGGTATGAAACATGTAATGGGGATTATAGTAATGAGTCATGTGGGATAAGATATGGAAGGTGATATATGCCCACTTTCAGCAATAATACATTCCATTCATTATGTTTGTTTGGCCTTGCATAGCACCACATCATTGTGAGAGAAATGAATTGAAAAATTCAAGGCAGTCAGACTGTAGGAGAGTGCAGAAGCATAATCAATCTATAATTATGGTGAAGGTTACTCCTGGCAAAATGGAAGAAAACTTATTTCAACGACAACGTAAGAGATGTTAAAATGGTTGCGTCTTCACGGAAAGGATTAGTACAGATACAAGTAAATTCACGCATGTTATGCGAAATTAGGACCACTTGAATGTCGGTTTATCACCCAAGATGGCACCCTACTGGCTGTCTACATTGGGCCAATCAAAATGAACACGCTTGATCACATGACAGTGGTGTCTTGTCTTTTGCTTGCCTAAGTAATGAATATTATGGGTATGATTTTTTCAGGCATGTTTCTGCACATTTATATACTGTATATACATTGTACAATGACACTTAATTCTGCTATTATACTTTAAGGGGAACCCAAGTGCAGCTAAAAGTTGGTTTGAAAAGAAGGAGTAAACATTTCTCAGCAAAACAATGAAAATTTGATCAAAATTTGATGAAAAATAAGGAAGTTTGGATATTTTGAAGTTTTGCTTATTTTTCAGGGAACACTTCTTGAACAGCAGGTATGAATATTTCATCCCCTTACAACTTGTCATATACATGTACGATATGAATAAGATTTGAAATTTTCTGTTTTTTCATTCAAACACAATTATGCCCAAGTGTCAAATTTTGATATATATATCATTACTCTGTAAGTTATTCCATGGAATAAAATGCTGTATACTTTGGTATTAAACAGAGACATTGAATTTTCGTCATTCAGTTGTGAGGTGACGACATCAGCTCACTCATTTGCATATTCATATCAACTCTATGAGAACTGTTTTGCAAAAATTCAAAAACTTCACAATTTCAGAACTTCCCTAATTTCTATCCCACACTGATCAAATTCTCATTGTTTATACTCATAAGATTGTACTCTGTCTTATCGCACTATCTCATAATTTGACTGGAATTCCTCTTCAACATGATTTTATGCCAAATTGATTATGTCATATTAAAAATATATTCATAATATATATACATATATTTTCAATTAAGTTATAAAAAACATATCAAAGAAAATGTGGTTTTCAATGAGTGTAGTGTTGCAAACAAGTATAGTGTAGAAAAAAAAAATGGCAGATACATAGCAAGTAATGCTGCATTCATGTTGACCATAGCACCTACATTAAGATGTTTGCTCAATGCCACATCAGTTGAATTACCAGCATGCAAATAAGCACAACATTTTCTGTTAATATCTACCCACTTTTGCTTAATTCTTTTTGAAACATAAACCGCTGTTTCCGTTCTACAGATTTCTATTCAAAACAATGTTTATATGTGACAGATTGTCTTGCCTTACGAGTCTTTCATGGACAGGACTAATGACCCTTTTGCAGGAGAAAAAGATCTGAATTTCAGTGAACATGAACATTGTCATTCACTCCAACAGTTACAATATTTGCAAATTACATGATCGCTGCAAAACTATGACTCAAGTTGTTAACAATGAGATATAAGGAATGTAGAGACTTTAAAGATCACTTTGTTCTGTTTCTCCATTCACTATGACATCTCTTGAATCACTAATGCAAGTAACATATAAAAAAAAGGAAACAAAACAAACAGAAACAAAAAAAAAAAAGAAATGATGTAAACGATAAAGTGAGACTAATGTACTTAACATTATACAGTTGAGGTTCAAGGGCACGGAAATTACAGTTTGGATAGATTACATCAACACCCGGTCTACTGCTGCTAAATCCATGTGCAATTTCTTATCATACATTATCACTTTCACTTTCCAAAGTCTATTAACTTCAAATCAACTCTAGATATGGCAGACATCCTAAACCCAACTATGACCTGTACGCACAGCTCATGTGGTAATCTGTAATCTCTAGTTCTGACAGGTAATGTTTACTGATGAATGATTGTTAAAGAAGAAAAAACGTCTGCCACAGTAACTACATATTTCAGCAAGATAATCTCGCCCAAATAATGCAATCTCATGTTAGTGGCGTGTGAAAATAAGGATATCACACACAAAATACACACAATAACACGACATACACACATACATGCAATCACGATCATCACGATCACATCAATCATCTCATCACATCACGATCACATCACGATCACATCACGATCACATCACGATCACATCACGATCACAACAATCACAATCACAATCACAATCACAATCACAATCACAATCACAATCACAATCACAATCACAATCACAATCACAATCACAATCACAATCACAATCACAATCACAATCACAATCACAATCACAATCACAATCACAAACAGTATGATCATCTGAAGATAAGACAAAACTATAGGTATTGTAGCAGCCAATTCTTGTAATGTGATATTTACAACCACTACATTCTCTGGTACAGTGGTAGTTACACAAATTCTTCTCATGAACAACATTTTCTCAAGTTGTTAATTCATACATATTTGGAGATATCTCGTTGTGGACTACACTTCACCTTTGTCTACAGGGATTTCATATAACGTCTTCATCATAAACATTATTTCTGTACAAGTTGGCATATTTGCACATAACTTACAACCGTGGCAACAAACAAACAAATACACAAACATCTACTACAACATGGTATATCAGAGGCACTTGTCGTATTGTGCTTTTGTTTTCACAGCCACAGCTATGGATGTTAGAGTTTCAATGTGGCTCGTGAATGACAAATTAAACCCCGAGCCAAGATACAATAAAAAACTAAGAAACAAAAATTCAACAAAAAGGAAGAGGAGTAATAGCTGACATGTATATTTGACCTTTGACCTCCTCTGACTCTTGCAAGTTCACATCTGATCAGAATATCATGGCAGAATTAAATGTGTGGCACCATACTCCGTTCAAGGATACAGATTTTGGACGAGTAAGCAGCGACACAGATTACCGACATCAGTGACATAAATAAGACAACAGAACACGTTTATCATGTCAGTCCTTGCATTCATAAAGGCACTTCTTCCCACCATTGCTTCATTTGAAAATTTCATCTGCATGCATTTTTGTTATTTCATAATTTCATTTATTTTTTTTTTTCAATCTTTTCTTTGGCAATGATAATGACTGTGATAAACCCAGCGACAAATTTCATGCAACCTCCACAGCTGACCACATAGAGCAGGTCGGGTAGTAGATATGATGTGAGTTTTATTACAAACTGGATATATGAAATAAAGGAAATGTCATAATTAATTCTGTGCATGGTTGTGCTCGGCTAAGCTTTGGAATTTACACATTTGACATGATAAATAGATAAATACGAGTAATAGTGAACAGCCACTAGACAAGAGAGTACACACACATATAAGATAAGGTCAACTCCACATCTATCTAAAATGAGCGTATAGCTAGTCACGCATACAAAAACACAGTCCAGAATGCTATTAATACATTGCTCCTACCACAAACCTGTGCTAAGTATGACTGCGTTATTAAAGAGAGAAAAAAAAAAGAAAACAAGGAGGATTGTGTTTAATATAAGAAGCACACAGATGTTGAACCATAACAATACAGATGAATTTTACATGTATTTTTTCTTTCTTTTTTTTAAAAAAAACATTAATGTATGACTTGTTGGGCTACAATGTCCATGGGTAAGCAGAGGGCAGTGATTACAGTTTGCAAAAAAACTTGTGTATGCGGTATACATCCGTATGTAAGTCTCACACAATGCGTGATAATACGGGCATTCCCCAGGAAAAAAAAAATAATGGAAAAAAAAATACATAAGGTAAACTTATGATTCATAGGCTCTATATATGCATGCTTATCATATTTTGTAAGTTTGTACATGTATATACAAAAAAAAAAAAGCGTGTGCAACACCTCTCTGCTGAGAAACTTACCTAAGCACTTGAAAAACATATCTAGATGGAAAACAATGAAAGAGCAAAGGGGAAGATTGAAAATGTTGATCTGTGCAATTTTTCTGGAAAACGGGACCAAAAAAATATATTGAAAACCCTAATATCAACCAAATGAGCATGCATACTACCCCAGCCAAATATAATGCATCTTGGCGTGGAATAAAGTTCAAGAAAGTATTTGAGATTGCTGATATTCCAATACACCATGACTAAAGTGAAATTCACAGATAGGAAAAGGGAACTATAATTGTGCATGGATTCCCATAGATAGTTTTCGATATTATTCTCATGATTTACAATCATTCTCCCACTCTGTGTCCGAGAGTTCATGTTCAGCTCCTGCAAATATCACAGTGTGCGGAAGATGGATCCAAGATTCAATGTCACACCACTGCCTAGCAACAACATTCCATCAGAAAGACTCTGGAGCACAAGTCTACCACAAGTGTCTATCTAATTCCCAATAAATGATCAGCAGTTTATATGAGCATGATTTGTGATTTCAGTAGTATTCTAAGAGAAACTCTAATTTCTCTCATTCTCCCAGCAATTGTTGCATGCCTCATAAACTTCAAATTGAAAAGCACTTTCAAGTTCAATTTTACGAAATGAAACAAAGTAAGCAGTGAAAAATGTCAGCTCACATTGTACTTATTTGACTTTTTCGGTCAACCACTTGTAACTGTTTATTGTGACTTTTTTCCTCTAACTGAAAAAAAGACGAAGATCCCCAGTCAGCTTAACAGTAGCATGAACAACAAAGCAAACGCAACAAGCTTTTCTGTATACAGAAGTCCTGATGTACCATTGCCACCCAGAGCCTACCTATTAACTTTCTACTTAACATTTTTCACTCGCTGGTGTCAAAGAACCCCCTCCTCCCAAACACACAAACACAAACAAACACAAACAAACACACACACACACAATAAACAAACACACACATACACAACAAACACTCATTCTGTGTGTGTTTTTGGCTTCTTGAACAAGTGGCCTGTTGAGTTTACATTGATTTTGGGATCAGTGTATGTCAAAAACTAAAAGTGAACTATTGGTCAGTTCCAAGCTACTATATTCCATCTCCTATCATAAAGAGAGAGATTTTTTTTTAAAAGCGATAGAGAGCAAGAAAACTAGCTATTTCAAGATACTTAGCAACCATATGAATGAATGCATATCTGTTTGACAAATGAATACTATTCAGTTTTTCTTGGCAGCTTATTACCCCTCCCTATCTCAGCTTTTTGTCAATCTATTTCTGTACTTTCCCCAATCTCTAAAATCCCTGTCCCATCTCCCCTTCCTAAAGACCCCTGAGCGTGGGCAGACCATGGAATGAGAAAGCTGGCCCAACTCGGGATATACTCAGGAATCCTCGTAACGAATTGTGCACAGCTTTATATGCAGCAAACACGTGCATGGTTGAAGACTGCCTGTGGGAGTTGAATGTTATCGATGAGTATAAGCTTTGGTGCACATATTCGCTGATGGGCATTTCTATTCGTGATAGCAGGCTTGTGCTTTATGTGGTTTTTTAATGTATCACAGTGGGCAGCGAATGAAGGTTGATTCAATCGGGCTAAACCTTCAACCAAACAGCCTCCTAGCGCTCCCCTGCAGGGCCCTGTTTCATAAAGTTGTTCGTAACGTTACGCACAACTTTACAAAGGACTTAGATATGGCAAGCCAAGTGGGTTTCCTAATCATTATTAATATCAACAGCTAAAGTTGAAATTTGCAGATGATAATGACTATACTTACATATCAACGCACATTTTTAGTTGAAAGTGTATTTTTGCCCCAATGTATATATAATATTGACATACAGTAGTACTTTGTAAAAACATAAGGAAAAATAAAAAATGGACACACATATTGGCACTTCGTATTCCAGTCGTTCGTAAAGTCATTCGTAACTTTACGAACAGCTTTATGAAACAGGGCCCTGGTCTTCAAATGGATATTAGATCCCCATAGAATACTTCGTATTTATCATAAATTCAACCTAAAATATATATATACATGTCAATGATATGTTGAGCCAGCTTGTATGAAAGGGAACTACAAAGTACTTGGCATGAAAAAGATGATTAAAAAAATGACAAAGTCATATAACAAAGTTCATACTCCTTACAAAGATTGACATTTCTATACACGAAACTGTTGCAGCCAAGTCATAAAGTTAGCCTTGTCTGGTTGGACTTCCTTAAAACATTGATTTCACAGTTACTTTTGTTTATGTCAATTTTTTTTTTTTAGTTGTTCTTTCAGATGGCTTTCTCTGGAAAATAAGTATCTCTGGAAAAGGCACATTTATGAACACATCATCAGCTGATTTTAGGATAGTCTGAAGAAATACTAATCACTAAGAAATAGTAATTGATTTAATATTATCAACATCTCCCAAAACTACATCTCTTAGAACCCATAGAGTCATTGGCCTTGTTCATGAGACTTATCATAAACATCACCAAGAAGTCATCACTTGTTTTCTACACAGGAGGGAAAGAAAGGGGAAAAACATAAAATGTTGGCTATTTTGGAGTTCATATGAAGAAAATTACCAGCACTAATGCTATAGGCCTAATCCCAGAGGAAAACAGTCCTAATTGGTGTGTGGTAGGTAAGGAGGGAGGGAAGATGAGGTTAGGGTCACCGTTTCCATGGAAACAAGTTTGGAAGGTGGCAGCAGTGGTCAGGGTGATGGGGGAAAACAGAAGGAGGGTGGGGAGTGGAGGGGAAGGGAGGCAAGAGTGGGGGGGGGGGGGGGGACTCTCTGGAAAGACGGCATACGCGGAGTACTCTTATCGGGTCCCCCTGACACGATGATGGGCCGCCCACTGATGCGTTGCCCGGGCGATGCGATGGTCTGTGACTGACAGATTGGCCGGTCACGCATCGGCGGATGCCTGACGGGGAGCTGGCGTACACATTAGGAGATACTGTATCCTCATAACCACAGTGCATTTGAGCATGACAGTCCCATGGTACAGGGGATGGGAGGGGTTAAGGTGCTTGGGAGGAAAGGGGGTGAGGAGTAGGGAGGTGGAAGAAGGGGAGGGGGCTGTGAACCACCAAAAGGAAAATTTGCCTATGTATTCAGACCATATGACATATAGATATTTTTTTAACTGATCAGTATTCCAACAATGGCCATTACTACAGTCAACCTCGCATAAGTCAAATAATCGTCTAAGTCGAAAGTCTTTTAAATCCTCCTCTCTTTATGTTCTACTGATTTTAATCATTCATATCAAAGTCAGTTCTCATAAGTCAAATTTTCTCTATGTTGAAGCTATTTCTTCAGTCCAAATAGATTCGACTTAGGCAAGGTTGACTGTACTCCATTAACTGTGTGACATTAATACCTTGGCTGAAATAATAAGCACCTCACAAACTCTGACAAAGTAGACTGCGAAAGGAGTCAAAAAGTCCTCAGCATCCATGAACCTCCTTTACAGTCAAGAAGAGGTATCAGTTTGACCCTCAATCTCATTCATCATTTCTGGGCAAATATGCTAAAAAAGGGACTAGGATTATTGTTAGAGCATGACCAAGTGAGTTGGGAGAGTAGATGGGGGAGGGGGTTTCACTGGTACAGAAGACTATAGATTTATCACTTTCATGCAGGGCCCTGTGGACATCAAATATTCAGATTCTGATTAACTCGGGTAAAGTACGGTGGGGAATTTTGTAACCCCCATTGCCAGGATCCCGGGGTCTGTCATTCACTACGCTGCAGTCGGGATGGCCCACATTGTCACGAGTTGCCAATTTGCAGCTCTCATGAGATCGGTAACACTGAGAGATTCCATTGGAGAGGTATGCAACAAAGTGGGACAAGATCATACCCTGATATCTCGCAGCAGAAATTGGATGATATCTCACAATTCTTTCAAGGACACTTCCATCATGTAGATACACTTCAAATTTTCACATATCCATCGCATATTCTAAACCTGTTTTCAATTTCTAGTATCAAGTATACCTTTTCTTTTTCTGATGACCATTTTTACACTTCATATTTTCATATATCCATTGTTATTCTAAACCTGCTTTTGATTTCAAGTATCAACTCAAGTAGACCTTTACCTTTTCAGATGACTTTTTTAGTGAGAAACAAATGAAAAGTATGCACTACAATGCCATCGAAGATCTGCACAAGATTCTAAACAATAACTACAAAAATCTAAATATTTGTAACTAAAAAAAAATCACACACACACACACACACATACACACTCATACATACACAGACAGACATACATACATACTACACAAATGTACAGGCTTTCTTAATTAGGGTAAAGGCAACATGAAAAGAATTTATTTTTTGGGGGGGGATTTTGCAAGATAGTCCAGTGTTTTATGCTTGACAACAGAGTTATCTTTTTTTTTAAATATTTTCTTTAATGCTTTGCAGTCAAGGTTCAAGACAAGCTAGTAGATGTAATGAGGGCGCTATGTAAGTGTTCCCTACTACATGCTGCATGCTAGCTTGATGAGCATATCAAAATGAGACGGCGTGGCTGGTAGCTGGAAGTGGTCACCCCCTCCCTCTCTCTCTTGAGTTCACAACGCTTTGAAAATTAACCTGCTATATTTGGACGGGACTCATATACCTCCAAGGGTGGACAAAAATAGCTGTGGGGGGACTCCGCATATTCCCCCTGCCACAGTGTCAGCTCTGTCATCCCGTATCTCCCGGTACTATTCTTGGCAAAAATACCAGGATTCTCGCGACTTAGTCCTCTTGCGCAGAATTATGAAAATAAACTGCATGGCATTTTCTCCCCAAAGTACCAATTTGACATTAAGAAAGGTCTTCAGTCTCCATAAAGGTCTTTCTAGTTCAATGACCTGATGTCTCTATGGATACGCATTCAAGAGATGTATTCCTCCTCCACCAAACACCAATCCGCTTTTCATTAGCATATCTTGCAGTGCACCCTAGCTTCCCTTCCACAAAGAATTAGTAGTACGAGGCGATATCTTGAATTCCAATCCATGAATATCCATACCAATATCTGAAAGTGACTCCAAGCCTGAGTGATATCCGATAAAATCCTTCAGGCAGCACAAAATGGTCAAAAACTCCCCTGCAAATCCTGCACCCTTGTTGAGTTTTCGCGAGCCTGCTGTGCAATGAAATTTCTGTAATTACACGATGAAACTACCTACAAGTGCTCTTTAAAATGCAACAGTCAGGAGTAGATCAGCATGGAGCTTGATCCACCAGATCAGATGACAAACAGACAGACAGACAGACAGACAGAGACAAAGGTATCAAACACATAGAGAGAGAGGGGGGGGGGGGGAGGGAGAGAGACAGAGACAGAGAAAGCTGGAAGGGGAGAGATAGAGTGGGAGATATATTAGAAAGAGAAAGAGAGGGAGATATATTAGAAAGAGAGGGAGAGGGAGATATATTAGAAAGAGATAGAGAGGGAGATACATTATAAAGAGAGAGAGAGAGGAAGATATATTAGAAAGAGATAGAGAGGGAGATATATTATAAAGAGATAGAGAGGGAGATATATTATAAAGAGAGAGAGAGAAAGATATATTAGAAAGAGAGGGAGAGGGAGATATATTAGAAAGAGGGGGAGAGGGAGATATATTAGAAAGAGGGGGAGAGGGAGATATATTAGAAAGAGAGAGAGAGGAAGATATATCAGAAAGAGAGGGAGAGGGAGATATATTAGAAAGAGATAGAAATGATGATATAAATAACTAGACAGACATAGAGATGATAGAGAAAAGCCAGATGGGAATGTGAGAGGGAGGGAGACAAAGAGAACGACAGACTTGAAGAGATGATGGGGACATAGTGAGAGAGAGGGAGAGAGGGAGAAAGAAACAGAGAGAGTAAGAAAGAGGAGAGAGAAGAGCAACATGAGAGAAGAGAATGAAGAACATGTATCAAGAGACTACAATGCCCAGCGGAGCCGGAGAATGCAGTGATTTGAGGTGGCTAGTGGCAGGATGTAATTTTGTTTTAAGCCCCCGTAATTATGGGATGACAGCTAATTGCCTTCCACATAGGGTCACTTCACTGGCGAGTTGCTCACTATAAAGCAGAGGGCACCAGGGGCAGAGAGGAAGAGAAAGAAGAAGAGAAAAGTGTTAACAACAAAGAAAGAAAGAGGGGGGGGGGGGGAAGAGATCATGGCTCGAGAGATGGTTGTAGAGAGGGGGACGAAAAGAGATCATTTATAAAGATACTGTAAAAGAGACAGACGAGGGGGATTGATGACAGGGAGATGGAGGAATGGAAAGAAGTTATTTAACAATAAAATAACAGAATATAAAAAGGAATACTGACAAAAGAAAAGATGTAGAGAAAGAGAAAGAGGGCAAGTGAGAAAGAAAATGGGAGAAACTACAATGGTAGAAAGAGACAAAACTTTGAATAACAGAAAAAAGATTTGCAGTACAATCACGATTCACTCTGAATTTTGAAGGTAATATATACAAGAATGCCCAATCTCATTGACAGAGAATGCCCCCCCCCCCCATTTCTACTTTTGCAGGTATATTGGATTATCTCTATCCATGGACCTACACAGTCTTGACTCCGCTGGATCTAAATATAGGCACAAAGTCAAATAATCGCCTTCTAGCATGTCATCTTATTAGTGCGCAATGAAAAGTTATTGCACTCGCAAATCTTAATACAAATTTAACCCTTCCATGACCGTCATTTTACAGCACCATTGACACTGTATGCAAGGAAGTCATCAATGCCAATGACTAGGTTAAACACATAAGTCTGGATACCCTCTAACCGTCTCTTTCTTCGCGATTTTTCCCGCCGACCTGTAAATCAAGGAATGACAGTGACTGTGGAAGATGATTAAAGGAAGAGGGGCTTTAAGAGGGGGTCGCTTTTGTTATGTAATGGTATTGGGCTTCTTTATTCCACTTGATTACCCAACCGTGATGTACTTCGGAGTCATCATCAATATCAATAGAACCCATTGTGGGTTACAATAGCTACCAGAGAGGACCCATCAGACTGGCAGCTGAACTCGGCCACTCTCTACTGCTATGCAGTAGTACTGGTGACAGTGCATAACTTTAAGACATATTACTTGACTACATAATATTGTGACCAATTAATCATTCACTGTGCTTGTGTGTGTGTGTGTGTGTGTGTGTGTGTGTGTGTGTGTGTGTGTGTGTGTGTGTGTGTGAGTGTGTTTTGCCCTTTTCTCTCTCAATACTTTGAAAACTCTTCATTTTTAGTGTGTTCTTAAAGTGGGGCATGAAATAGCATGAATGGCTAAGTGAAGAACAAGATATAACAAGGGGGGGGGGTGGGAGATGACACATTTGTTAAAATATGGAGATGACACATTTGTTAAAATATATTTTTGATGACATGAATATAGTAGCTTCAGGGTTGTTGCTCGTATAATGCTTCTCTGAATAAAATACTGCATATTCTCCTTCATAAACATTAGCAACAAGATTTATTTTTCCATCTCTACATAAATTTAGCATAGTGAATTTTTCATGGGTAAACATAGCAATTTTGAAAAGTGAGCGATGATATTTCTGTAACATTTCAGTTCTCCTCAGCATTTTTTTTTTCTTAATATGATTTGAATCATTTTTGACTTTGGCACATTTTTCTTGATCTGATCAAGGTAATGAAATGTGAAAAAAAAAGATAGTAGCACTTTATGAGAGTTTAGAAATTTTAATGAAATTACAGGCAATGAGTTCTGTTAATCACAGCTTTCAGACAAAATTGTTATCAATCTACTTCTGTGCAGGAAAAACAGAACACACGCATGAAAATACAATTGAGTGATATGCTGACAAATCTGTTCTGACATTTCCCTGAAGCCAACTTGTCAAGTTATCACCTTTGACTTTTGGGTATGAAATAAATCTAAGATACATAAATAGTACTTTCTTTCCACAACATTGTTAGCTGGAAATACCATTGAAAACACAATAGGCCTATATACAGAGTACTAACAACCAAGCTGAAGTGATACAACACACATATTATACACAAAGAATGTAAAGTGTAAGGAATAAATATATTGTGACATACAGTCTTCCAACTTTGTGCAGTGCTGTCTGTTTTTGATTTAAAATGAGATTATTATAAACATATTAACTCCCCTGGCAATACAAATTTTACTGGTGTATTTTGTTTTTTGATAGATAAACAGGAAAAAACAACTAACATGTAAAAATTAGCACATTTGTTCTCTTTTTTTCCCTAGATTTGAAGACTCCCTAAGTCACAAAGGTAGTATAGCTCCCTCTATTGTTTTTGAGTTGCCATTTCACTGACTGTGAATATGAAATCTAGAATGAATATATCCAAAGTTTATATCCCAGTTTTAATGTGCGCTTTGACTGTTGACATTCCATGGTTCATACATTTTCAAACCTTGACTCTTTTTTCCTGGGGGGGGGGGGGGGGGGGTGAGATGGTTAGGAGCAAACAGCTTTATTAGTCAGGTGTCTGTGACAAGCACCTGGCAGGTTTAGGAGATTTTCAATTTAAGTTTCTAAAAAACATAATTTCAGAAGGCATTCTATATTCCTGTCCTTGTGATAGAGGTGTAGCTCTCAGATTATCCTTTCCAATATGCACCATTGCTCTTTAAAAACAAAGACAGAAATATGTTGGGAATGTGAACCGAGTTCACAAGTCCCCACCATGCAAGGGGAATTAGGATCTGTGCGGAGCATGACGAAGAACTAAGCCCCGGATCAACAAGTTTGTCCACTTGGGCTGACTCCGCTAGGAGGAGAGTGCGACACGGAGCCGTGTGGGGAGTGGAATCTCAGGTGGTAGTAGCAAATTACAGCCCAATTCCCAACTGAACTTGGCCAGGTGTTGATAGGCCAGTTGTTCGATGGCATGCAGGGGAACGCCCCGCCCCGGTCCCCACGCATTATCAAGGGGCTGCCCCAACAATGACACCACCACATTGACAACCTGGATGGCTTCTGCGTTTCCCATCACCACTTGCAATTGACACGCTGAAGGTATTTCACGTATATGAAGGTATTTCACGGATACCAGATGACATCAACTTGATTACAAAATCTTTACACGTACTCTTAGATCTCCATCATAACATCATATTTCCTCGTATGAAGAAAGAAATGCATTGAGGGTAGTCTGCCTAACAGCTTTGAAGTCATTTTTATTACTGCATGATTCTATTTTGCATATGCGGTAAAATGTGTCCGGAAGAGATCAAAAGTGGCTCTTCAAGTCCAGGATGGGATAAGTCCAGTGATAGGAAGGATGCTGCTCTAGAATATTCCATTTTCAAATCCTACCTTTGATCCTTTTCAAATCTATGCATGGATGTAATATGCTACCTTTTGTTCCCCAAAACATAACTGGTCATATCCTTGGGGGAAAAAGGGGGAAAAAAAGATGAGCATGCGTCATTTATGGTTTGCATTACATCTGCAGGAACCAAGATCTAGTTGCAAGACCACTATGACGTGGCCCATGGGCTTCAACCTGAACTTGCTGCGGCTTGTAACAATCCTGATAGAAACCAGTTGAGGCTACTTTGACTACGTAACCAAACAGGATGATGCCCGAATGAACTTTTGACACACAGCTGCCAACCTCTTTCCTTCTCCCAACACCAAAATCAGACCACAAATGGCTCCACCAAATGGTTTATTGTGGAAACAATGGAAGTATAAATGGTAGTTATGACACATTGGTAGCAATTCTGCATTGATGTAATTGACATATGTAACAACAATGAAAATAATCATTCACAGTTGTAGAAGTCAATGCACAGAACTCACAAAAAAAAAAAATTTGCAAAGAATGATCGCAAAGAGAAATACTCATTTAAAAAAATGCAATCAATTGATCACAGTAAGAGGAGTGGAAACATAACTTTTAGGTCATCAGACCAGTTTGGGTCAGGGAGAGGTCAGTAGAGCCATTTTTCTGGTCCTCTTTCATTTTCATCTCTTTTTTCTCTCTTATACATATTTTCTATAGGGCTTTTTACACTTGTGTTTCTTAACCCCGGACTTTCTCTGACCCAGGACTATCGTTAGTCCCGTACCAATTTTTTGAGCTTTTTACACTCGCCAATTAGTCCCGTACTATCTCTTGTCCGGGGCTAAGGAGAAACTGACCTTTTTAAGGCCCCCCCTTAGCCCCACCGTTGGTCCGGGGCTAAGCAAAATTTTACAAGTGTAAAAAGCCCTTATGCTACCTCCTCCCCATCCCCCCCCCCCCCTAAAAAAAAAAAAAAAAAAAAAAAAAATCTTAAAAGGGGGTGAAAACTGAGAGGGTGTGAAGGGGCTTAGGATCATATTCAGAGTCAGGATAAACACTGGCAGAAAAACAGTGTTTAGTGACAGATTAGAGGTGCCAGGATTGTAATCCCTCTCCCCCTCCCATTTCTCCTTCCTCACCAGTCACCCCAAACCCACCCCTTACACTGAATGGTACAACACCTCATTTTTTTTTTTTATTCAGTTGCGACAAATAGAAAGAAAAAAAACAATTTGCATCCCAACCCCCATTTCACTCTCTGGAGTTTTGACATAGGCTAATCAAATTATTTCTATTCACAAGTGTACCATATTTTACAGAGGAAAATAAAGTATGACACCCATATATTCTAAACATATGTTTCTTCCTAGCAACCTAATAATGCCTCAGCAACATATTGAAGATGCTGGGCACAAGATATGGTCTGGAAGAAAAAGAGAAAAAGCCCTCAAAAACAAAACAAACAAAAAGTGATTTTGGCCTTTAAAGAAGAAGAAGAAAAAAAAGAACTTCAATGTCATCTCAGACCGAAGTAAACCAACAAGACGACGGCGGCGGTGTGATGATCTACCTGTTCTGCATGCCTAAACCTCAATTTCAGCTAATGAGGAAAAGTCATGTTCCCTGAATAAGAGTGCAGTGAAGGGAGACAAGGAAGAGATGCCACACCAGGCTTTCATTATACCGACAAAATTCTGGAAAAAAAAGAAAGAAAAATGGGGAAAGGCAGTACGAGAGTGAGCGACACCCTCATATGATTTTTGTAGAAAATGACGAGTGCGGCATTTCCAGAAGCAGCAAAGGCCTTGACAGAGTTTTAAGATAAACAGTAAGCCAAACTGTGTGTTTATATCAGAAATTCAAAATGACAACTATTTTAATAGTATTGACATTCAGCCTTCAAATTACACATCGAATACAAATAGAAATCATCCACGATACAGAGTCAGCCTATGACAACATTGCTTAGAGTGATCTGCCGCTATGGCAGACACAAAATTCATTACCTGACAGCACGCATCTTGCTCAATACAGAATTTTCATTTCCTGGTAATATTGGCTATTTGGGGTTTTGGAATAGAAGGCCAATTAAATACGTTTAATATGCTAATTGAGAAAGTTCACAGGTTCACACGCACACATTTCCTTGTAATATTGGCTATTTGGATTTGAAATAGATGGCCAATTACATATGTTTCATATGCTAATTGAGCCAGTTCACAGGTTCAACGCACATTATATTATTTCCCTGTAAGTTGTGATATTGGCTATTTGGATTTGAAATTGAAGGCCAATTACATATGTTTCATATGCTAATAGAGAAAGTTCATAGGTTCACACACATCTATTATTATTCTAACAAACAGCACTTCCCCCTTTAATAGGCAGCATTACAACTGTACTATCATCAGGGAACAATGTTCAGTGTGCTGTGTGTGTGTGTGTGTGTACCTGTGTTTCTCTTCATGAGAGAGTAACAATAGCAAAGGAATGCGAGGAATGTTGGGGGGTTTTCAGGGTCACAATGCACTTCTGAGTGTTGTCAGTCAGGCCTGACAGGCTGATATAATGAAGAGGAAATAGAAAGGAATATACTAGCAGTAATAGAGGGGAGAGAGGAAAGATAGATAGACAGACAGAAGGATAGATAGAAAGATAGAGGAAGGGAGAGAGACAGAAATATAAACATAGAGATAGACTGAGAGGGAGATACAAAAGGAGACAGAAATAGAGTGAGAGAGGAAGAGATAAAGAGAAGATGACAGTTATGTCGACAAACATACAAAGAGGGAATAAAAAAGATTAAATTAAAACATTTTCTATTCACCTATCTATCTATCCATCTACCTATCCATTTTTCTACTCAGCCATCCATAAAATGTAAAAGATATTATCACCAAGAGAAATCAATAATTTTAACAATCCAACTCTTGATGGCAATCTAGGCCCTAATCCTTAATTGAAGGAAACATCAAATCAAATAAAGTTGCACAATGACAGTGTTAGAAACAGACCCCTGTGTGTCTTTGAGTTGTGAATTCAAAGCTGACACACCACATTGTCACAACAGGAAAAATAGTTATTGCTGGAGAAATGGAGGGCACAGAAGGAACAAGATACACAGGTTCTGCAGATACACTTCATCAGATAACAAGTGGATCCATCCCAAACTATTGAACAGCAAAAGTTGCTGTTTCTTCTGCTTCCAGGTGAGAACACACTACAAAGACAATTGTGAGGCAGTATGAACACAAAATAAAATGGGGGAAGGGGGAGGGGGAGGGGGGATGTCGAGGGGGATGTCAAAAAAAAGATAGCCAGCATTCTTGGTTTGAGATAAATAAGGATAGTTTGTTATAACAAGGGAAACAGTTGAAAGAAAAAATAGACACGTTGATGGTCGGTCAAGAAGATAGCCATCATGTAACACTACAATTATTTTATGGAATGTGACTTTATCACGTTGAATGCACTTTCCATTTCATATGACCTCACACACTTGTGAAAGTGCACATATATGTGTCCACACGACGAATCTTAACCTCGAGGTTACAAAACTTCGAGGTTAAGCTTCTGCCCCCCCCCCCGTAACTACGAGTGGGTCCTACTCGATGTTAAAACCACAAAAGCGGAAGTTTCAGCCCACACTGCTAACAAGGCGTCTATTTATTCTTTAGTCGAACCCTGTCGGACTCGCTTACGGGTACTCTTTTTCTCTGTCATGGTATGCAGAGATAGCACTGCACTGATGACTTTATGCCTTTATGAAGATATTCGTCGAAAACATTTTTTTTAGCGTCGGAGAAGAATATAGAATACAGTTTGATAGCGAGTTCGACGTGTTCAGTTTCAGAGATCAAGCGCATGGGAAGAAAAGATGATGTTGTTGTGTCATGCGTCATAGGTTTTTCACGTGTGGTGTATTTGTGGTGTACGTTTGGGAGGTTGACCCGGAAGCAGAGGGAAATTGTGGGGGCCGGAGTTTACGGCGAGGTCACTCTTAACTTCGAGTTTGTTGGTAACAAGTGAATGAGCGTGGCTTAATTCCTCACCCTTTGGTAGTTTTATGTTGCATTACGACAGAAAGATGATTATTCGATCTAATCAGAGAAAAATACAAGTGATGGAAGCTTAACTATCCAATACACAAACATTTTGCATTAAAATAAAAAGCACATTAAATAAACATGAACATTCATGAAAAAAACAAACAAACAAGAGAATAATGGGTAGATAAACTTTGGAGTGAAAGATGGGGGGACTTGTTACCAACAGAAAAATTCTAGTAATCTATGCCATGTTCTTTTTATCTCCCAACAAAAGAGATGTTCAATGCAAGTACTGCCAGTAATGCAACAGTCATGTCAAAAAGATAACGGACACATTTGTCTGTCTGTCTGTCTGTCTGTTTGTTTGTTTGTATGTCCGTGCGTCTGTTCATATGTCACTGGCTGTTTACCTGCCTGTCTGTTTTTACTGACTGTTTTTGTGAACCTCCCTGTGTCCCTTTCTGTCTAAATTTGGCATAATTTTGAGTGGCTTCTGTAATGTGGAAGCAATACTTGTACTTCTTCTGTACTCGTCTGGGTTCATGCTGCTTTCCTGTTTAACCCATAGCCTGTAGAAACAGGATGTACCTCAGCTCCCCCTCCCCGTCTTGTCTTTCTTATGCAACACATAGCCACTAATATCCACAAACACGCACAAACATACTAAATATATACATTTACCCCCTAGCCTCAGTCCAGGGAGGAGCCAGTAGTCATTGTCTAGCATTGGCCAGGCCCGGAATAGACCAACAACGGCTGATTCTATGAATGGGATAACTAAATACTGGCAGCCTCGGACGGGGAACGGAGAGTTTCGCTCCAGTGAGAGGAATTTCTCCCGCTTTTCAAGATTCATTTCCACTGCTTTGGGCCCTCTTCCCTTTCTCGTACGTCTGCCCTTTCATCCCCTGTTTGGTGTGGGGGAATAGGTGGGGGAGCAAAATCAATGATCAACTTTTAGGTTCACTGGGGTGCATACAAGTCAACACAATACAAGTCAGTTGTGCTACCACGCTCCTTTCAGGTTGGGCAAGAGCGATTTAAAGGGTGCTTAACAGTGTTATGCCAGCGATCGATACGCCCCCCTTTTGTGGTCTTGGAGAGCAGATGGGGGGAGGGGTGGGGCGCGGTGGCTGGGGCACAACATGAAGCTGCGAATATTTCATTACGTGCACGATTTGCCGTCCTTGTTCTCCTGGATTGTCATTGATTTTTGCGATACAATACAACGACTGGTAAATGTCACATTTGCTCTGTGCGTCTCTACTACGCTTGTTTGGGCAGCTTGAAAAGAGAGTTCAGGGGAACAAGAACTGATGGTAGTATAACCAAAGGTGATTTAACATGAGGGCATGACAAGGTGCATCAAAGGAACTCATTTCTTAAAAGAGTAAAGCAGCAAGAGAGGGGGGAGGGAAGGGGGACAGAGTGTGAGGAAGACAGTCTGTGAAGCAATGTGCCCAGTAGCAAATGAAGCATTCAGAGTGCAGGATGTAGGAGCAAAGAAAACTTTGACACGTTCCTTTGAAGAATGCAGGATGAGAACTTCTCAACAATGTGATGAGCTCCGAGCAAATAACCCTACACAAATTCGTGAAATAGCGCGCTATCTTGGGTGCGTCTCCATCAGCCCGAAATTTTCTCGATCCCTCCACGCTTCTGGTTAGCCAGCTGGCAATGGAAAGCGCATGTACAAGCAGCTAGTGATTGTGTAAATACACGCACGGTGTATTCAAGGATCACATGTGTGTACTATAGGCCTACTGTTGTTGTCATCTTTAAAACCAGGGAGGTGATTTCTCTCACCTCCCTATTAAAACTCAGTGCCGTGCATGCTAGCTGTTTTTTTTTTTTTTTTTTTTGT
Source organism: Diadema antillarum (assembly GCF_040938485.1). Lineage (NCBI taxonomy): Eukaryota > Metazoa > Echinodermata > Echinoidea > Diadematoida > Diadematidae > Diadema > Diadema antillarum. The sequence continues at coordinate 1,826,262 of NW_027271250.1, read as the reverse complement.
AAACTTCTTCTTCTGGTCCACTCTACCTTAGCTAAAGATTCTTGCAGATTGTGTGCATTTTGGATTTGTTTAAACATTGCAGTTCGTTAATTTCATATAAGATGCCTCACTGGACAGAAGAAAGAGTAGCGTTATTAACATCCCTTTGGAGAGAATTTGCCGTACTGCTCACCTCCCTGGTTGTAGAACGGTGATATAGGAGATTTTGAGCGGGGAAATCCACTTGACACAAAGAGAGCATAAACATAGCACCGAGAGTGAAAGTAAAAAGCCCCTGAATGAAGTGGAGAGGGGGGTGGGCTGTGCACAGACAATGGGCTTGCAAGTAGCCTATGGGGAAAGCTAGGGGATTGTTGAAGTTTGATAACCCCCATCCCCTGTGTACTGGCGGTAATTAGCTGCCACGCCCCTTCTGGAGTCCCAGATACAATATTGATTCCCAGTCTCGGGCAAAAGTGCAGCCGGGTGCAACAGGCATTATCTTACAGAAATCACATGATGGTTATACGTATGTTGCCCCTACCTTACAATAATGAAGTCTGACTGCCATTGTTGTTGATGGTTTCTTTTAATGTCCTTCTTTGTACATGTACTGGGATGTTGTGTTGTACAAGCTACATTTGGGGCATGTGACATTTTGCAATAGGTAGCTTCATACATGTTTCAGATTACAGGTCATACACACAGAGCAACAGACTGGAACAAGGCCAGGTCAGCTTTTTGATATAGGTATGTTTTTATAGTTATGTGCTGTATAAAGAGAATGAAGGAGGTAGGCCTATAGACAGATGAAAGAGAACAAGAGAGAAGGGAGATGGAAAAAAGAGAGGGAGAGGGAAGAGGGGGGGAGAATGAAGAACAGTATGGAAACAAAATGTGCCAAGCCCACCAAAGTGCCCCTCCCATATTCACAATTTCAATCTTCCACTAAAGCTAGTATTGGCAGATCCATGAACACCTTTGAATAGCAAGAAGGCTCTCCAGTTCCCTCGTAGTGTGCAAACCACTCTCACCTTCTTGATTGCTACTTCCTAAAGACAATTCTATCGAATACATGGATAGATGTATGAGAGTAAAAGTGTAACAGTCTAAAACAAAATACAGGTGTTAACCACTTTTAAACGTCTTAAGCTGTTAATCCTTGAATTCAGGTGGTCATTTCAATAAAGACATTTGTAACTATTGTAACTTGCTGTGATTGCAGTTACCACGGAAATAACTTAAGTGCTCACAGGTGATTGGTTGTTTAATTCCTGTTGTCATAGAAACTGCAATTATTGCAACTTGAGATTACTGCAAACTCCTTTGTAAAATCAGTCCTCTGATTACAGAAGATAGTCAGTCAGGTACTTCCTTTTTTAACCACATGAATCCCCACACAACCCATTTCCTTCATCAGCACAACAGCAGAAATGGAGATGGATGGATGGATAGATGGGTGGATTGACAGATAGAAAGAAACAGAGAGAAAAGGTGGACAGGGGAGATATATCAAACTTGCAAATTTACAAGTAAGTGGAAAAATACTGCACACACCAAGTACCGTACCAGTATGTCCTCTTACTATTTGACATTGTTATCTAAGCCTGAATGACATAATGACAAATCAAACTTTATTTGACCTTGGCATCACCTGAAGAATGACCTTGAAAATGATAATGATCCCAGATTAAATTCCTTTACCGAGACAGTAGTGTTTCAAGAGAGACAAATTAACTCTATACAGTCATGATACAAAGGCAAGAACATACCAACAACATACTCACTTGAGAGCATTTCCTGATATCTCATAAATGACCTTGACTGTTCAGTTTTCATTCCATAACAGCATGTCAATGACCAACTTATTCCTGACCACTTGAATATTAGTACAATAACCACATGCATGCAGTCAAACCTTTGGGTGCTTTCTTTCCTGGAAAAGGTGGGTGGGGGAAGGGGAGAGATATGGCGGAGCGAGGGCTCCACAAACATAACCAGTGTCATTATGCAGCTTTACTGAGAAACATTCGACTGTCCCTCACCCAGTACTATGACCTGATTATTAAGTGGAAATTCCCCTTGGCAACTTCTGACACAACTTTTTGACATACCGGTTAATGCACCATAGTCTGCGACATTCAGACCTATTTCTACCACTTATCCTGCCTTCCTTTCTTACATACAATCATCATCATATAAGCCATATTTCCATTGTATCAAATGGGAAATAAAAATATGATGCCAAAAATATATCCCTACACAATCACACACACACACACATGTATACACACATGTATACCTAGTTATGCACATACATTTTTTTTTGACCTTCTTTAACTTGTATCTTGAAAATTAATCTCTGTACTGATACAAGGAAAATGTGCATCCCCCCCCCCCCCAATAAGGTAACACGTTATCAACATTTCAAATCACAACTGCTTGCTATGATATAGGCCTATACCTACACTCTTATTCATGCATGCACTAATATGTTTACAAATCTGGCATCACCCCTATGAATAATGGATGAGTGCGCCTCTCTGCACTATCTCTGTTACTGCGGATTACTTCTCCAACTATTCATAATTCTATGATGATTGCTTGCATCTATTTTAAGTTCACCACTGCAAACTATCTCTTTGGCCATCAACTCCCCATATCATACTGTGAGATGATGAATTGCTGCTATGATACTCAGGATTTACATAACTATATGAACAAACAAAACAACAGACACACACTCGTACCCGTGTTTTGAAATATTCACGACGGCACAGTCAGAAGTCATATGGTATGCATCCTTTGGTGTGCATATTACACCATTTCACATTGGAAGTTTACAACTGATTTTCTTTTAGAGAAATAACATAATCAGTACTGGGAAGGAACACATATCACCATTTATTGGTCTTGTGGAATATATATGTCGTTAATAATGTGGCAACAAAGTTTTGCATGTTGTGCATGTAGGGATTAACTTTGTTTGCACATTGCCCTGCAGTGATGGACCTGACACAATTGCACCATTTATAGAAAACAGATGACGTGATTCAAATCGTGTTCAAACTCTTCAATCGGAGTTCCGTTTTATTCATTCCTGACAGAGCAGAGTGTTTTTTTACTCAATGAGGAATGCCTTGCTGTCAAAACAATAGTGTCACACCTGTGACCAGGGTTTTCATCGGGTATTTGCGAGGAATTCAGGCAAAACCCTGCCAAACATGGAACAAAGAACAAAATTACATTTCTAGTGTGAAATGGGGTGTGTTTGCTCAGCACTTTACAGTTGATGTTTCCTCGGGTGACATGTACATGGGATGGAGTTGAAATGCCATAAATCATCCATTCTACCTTTGCATTTTTGGGGTGTCATTCCGCATAATTTTTTTTCTTTCTCAATATACCCCCCCCCCCCCATCACCCGCTTCAACTCAACAATGCTTTGTCATATACCTCTTCTCATTATTTGGACGACAGCGACGAGCCGTGAATGAAATGAATAAAATTCAGAGCTAAGCCAACAACAATACATCCTATTTGGTGCCGCGAAGCGAAGGATCCCATTGTTCCAAATTGCCACGCTTGGACTGGATCATGTACACACAGCCCACTGGGTTCGCTTCCCCCGTGCCATGTCCACAGCTGCGGGAGACAGGAATGCACTATTTCACACTGGCAGTACGGGATCAACGCCGCTTTACGTGCACTTTTGATGGGGGTTGGCCGTTTAGCAGGAAACATATTGAGGATTATGATTTCGAGCAATAATGTTCCCACCTCAAAATGTTTGCTCAAAATAATGTTTGAGTCAAAGCCCTGCAACTTCCAATCCCCACCTCTCCCCCCCCCCCTCCCCTCCAAAAAAGAAAATGATATTTTGATCCTCTAATGCGTGTGAATATAAGTAATTACCAATCTATTCGTTATCATATGAGAGAGGGATTGAAGAAAATAGTGTATGAAAGTATCAAAAGGAGAACCACACTGTAATATCGTTCAAACAGTGATGAAGGAAAAAATGGAGGATTGTTATTGAATGAGAATGAAGCTAAGAAAAAGAACATGATAGATATGATACTATCCTTTGAACAGTAGTGATGCAAGTAATGGGATAGAAATAGGGTATTATTTTTAACTTCCAGAGTAATCTAACACAAGTTTACAAAAGTAAAAAAAAAACAAATAAACAGAAAACAAATACACAAAAAACATCCTATGCGAAAGTATCATTCCAAGACATTGGGGGGGGGGGGGGATGAAGGTAAACTTCATGATACAAACTTTTTAAAGGGGATGAAATACATGTCATACTGTCCTGTTACAAACTCAGCTACCAACCAGTGATTGCATTTGTTACCTCACCACCCTTTGAATGATTGCATCCCATCCTCCCGCTACAATACTCATTTACATCAAACTTTCTGCAATGGGAGTGCAATAATTCTTTTCTGTTTTGCTTTATCATTTTTTTTTTGTTCTTTTATACATATGGGAAGCTATAAAACATTACACACTTACTGCCTCATTTCAATAAGCCATTTATCATCGTGCCCAGACATCCAAAGCCAGCTGCAATATCTCACTGGGATGCAAAATTAATGATAGTGACAAAAATCTAACCCAAACAATAAAAACAAAGAAAAAACAGAAGAAAAAAGTGCGGTCAGAGCACATAAATACTTACTTGTGTGTGTGTGCGTTTCTGTACGCTTTCACTCAATGTCTCTTTCTGACACTCCCCTGAATAACTTCCAAAGTTCATATAGCTGTCTGAAGTTATCACTCATTAGAATACTTGAATTCCAATAGTTTTGACATTCGAGATCCCCAGAGATAGCAAAACCCATTCCACTTGTGCATGTAGCATTTGTCCACTTTGTGATGAGAGAGAGAGTTAAAGAGTATGTATGTATGATTATTTTGCAGGTGCATTTCTTTATTTTTCCCCTTTTAAATACTTTCCAAAACTGTGGTCCAAGTTGCAATGATGTACACATATCATAATGCATTTACTTTTCCAGTTTTCTGCTGTTTTGAGTATTGGAATTAATAACCTTTGGAATGAGCTGATTTCAAAAACAAATAATCTCCTTTCCTTTTTTTTTTCAAGATACCGCAAAGGCTACATAAACGGCTAAACAAGTCAAAATAAGCAAACACTATCACGCATACATGCAAACATACATTTAGATGTTTAACAAAGAAAGTTACAGGCAGAATTTAATCCTTCTAGAACGGTATTCTTTATCCAGAAAAATAATCTGTAGGGAATCTCAGACTGCACTCTTGTGGTGACAAACACGCACACACTAAGAAAGATTTTTAAACAGTCCTTTCTCACCCTGATGGTTCGTGTTTGGGGTTTGTTTTCAACGTCCTAGACTTATTGTTCATTCATAAACGCTTTCATTTGTGGGAGCACAAGTCGTCTTCATGACGCATTAAGAGACAATAAAATCAGTGCATGGATTAAGATAATCTAGGGTGGGGAGGGAGTAATACAAAGGTGCACATACCCATTGGTCCACAGACCATGGACTGTGGGAAAAAGACGCAAAATATTGATCAGATTCGCCGGCTTAAGACAAACTAAATAAATGCGGGATTGGTCCATGGAAATGTGTTGTTGGTAGCTGCAAGTGATGACTCATGAAGAAAAAATCTCAAATCTTTGTTGGGGCCATAATGTAAAAAAATGAAATAATAAAAGAATAAAATGTTGGCTTTGTTTCTTTATAAGTACAAAAGAGCAAGTTGACACTTACTTTGGCTTATGCCCTTCCATTTCAAAAGCCCTAACCTGGAAACATTAGTGAGTTTTAGAGCTGCGACGCAAATGCCAAGATGATAAACTATTGAATTGAATTGAATTGAATGATGCCTGCTCCCGGGTTGAATAACGCAAACAGCTCATCTTGTGCATGTGCAGAACACAATTTTTTAGTTTAAAAAATGTCATCTTAGCATTTGTGTCGCAGAACTAAAGCTCGCTGTTGCAAGCACATTTTGGAAAGGTGCGATGGGCGGACATAACCTACACATACGCAGAGGGCGTTTGCACCTTTAAGGGTAATTAAATTCTTTGATTTGATGATAATTGGTGGGGAAAACAACACAGCCTTGATGAGAGTATCGATTGGAGCTAGGAATTTACCCCTGATTAATCACGATGAATGCAGGGGTCAGACGGAACGTCGCAGACGAGGGGGGCAGACTGTGAGTGAAATCAACATATCCTGGCTCATGCAATCACCAGCTTGGGAGTGGACTTTTATCGCAGTGACACATTTATATGATGTGGGTTACCGGGTCCGATCATGCAATCAAAAAGACATGGGAGAATGTTATGAGCAGTAGCACATGAAAGTAATTAAGTGGATGAAATACTTTGAATTCTGTATCATTTTTACACAAGCCTTTTTTTTTTTTTTTTTTTGGATGACTTCATCCTTGACACATTGATTTTTTTTCCCCCATTATATATTATTTTATACTTTTGAATTTTCCCTCTTATTCCAAATGATCCATTTTTTGGTCAACTGCACAAAGTGTCACTTCTAAAATCAAGTGTCGAGACTACAACTCAACTTACAGCCTATAAACACACAACAGTCGAGGCTAGTTTCAATTTTGCGTGTGTCTGCGTGCATGTGTGTACGTAACTATTTCACTCAAACAAAGTTAAGGCAGCTATCTATGATATCATGTTGATACATGTCTAACTATTCAGCTAACTACCCATCGTTCCATTTCTGCATTCATTCATCTGTCCATCCTCCATAAACAACAATAAGCTTTTCTGTGCATCCCCCCAGGTTTCATTCCATTCGCCCTGTCTCTCCAATTGCCCGAGATACGGGAATTCTCATCTCCCACGCCACAAAGCAGCTATTCATCCTAATGTCACACGCTGACAATCAGCAGTTCAAATTGAATCTGGATTTCTTGAATGGTCCAAATTCCCTTCTCTTTGACATTCCATGGAACAAACAGAGAGAGATAGAGAAATAGAGATAGAAAAAAAAAAGAGAAAGAGAGAAAGATATAGACAGAGAGAGAGAGAGAGAAGGGGGTTAGAGTTTGTGCAATCCTCATCATGCACTTGCAAACAAAACAAACACACACACATGTACAATAAAAAGCACAAACAGAAAAACAAATGAACAATGCATGGGGACACACATGCAGCCAGAAAATACGCCAACGAAGTAACCGCCGCTTGAATTGCCACACACCAGCATGCAATTACCCACTCCCGAAAAGAGGTACTTTGGCTTGCGAAATCTTTGAGGTGAGTGCAGCACCACTACCGTTAATGGCAAGATTAGGATTGACCCTTTCCCTCATTAATTATCAAGCATCGCAAAGCACCCATAAGTGCTATGTATATAACACAAAGTTGGTCCAAAATATCTTCTTTGCTTTGTTGTTTAGGGTGTCTCTTTTGTTGTTGTTGTTGGGAGGGGGGGGGGTGGGGGTGGGGAGTGGGGACCAGTAAGGGTTGATATCAGGGTAAAAGGAATAGGACTAACAGCAACAAGTTAATACTTTTAGTTTATTACCAAAACTTTGAAAGGGTAGGAAATTTTTTTAAAAAAAAGATTATTTGGGAAAAAAATGCAATTTTTCCTCCCGGGTAGATTTCCAGTTAAAAGCTGCAATACACATAAAAGGAAAACATTCTATAAGGGATTTGATCTGGATTTTCAGGAGCACATTTCTGTTTTTTTACCAAAATGTTGAGCTTTTTTTCTGACTAATCCAAACTCACTTGAAAAATATAAAACTTTCTGGTTGAACACAGAAATGTTCTCAAACATCAAATCTACTCTAAACTGGAAATGTCAGTATGAAATGCTCACCACTTTCCTAATAACCCTTTAACCCATTGAGGACGGACTGATTTTGCTACAACATGCATTTCCCATAGACCCCTGCCGGAGTATACTCGGGACTCATCCTTAACGGGTTAACATTCAGCTCCATCAATCAAATCTTAACATCTCTCAAAAAATATAATAAATATATATTCATAACAGCGGATAAACAAATATCCCACATTTCTCCATAAATTATACTGAAACTTATGATCATGATCCATATAGATAAGCACAATTCATTATTGATTCACATCAGCTTGTATCGTCTTTCAAACCAGTGGATTCCATTTTGTGGCTGCCCAGCACTTGGTGACCGACCACTAATGCATCAGTGTATGCAGCTAACGCCGGAAATGCCCTTGTTTCCACGAGCAAGTGCTGTCGGCCTGAAATATGCGATACCCTCATCGCCCATACAGACAAATGATACAAACAATTTCCCATGCATATCGGGAGAGTACGTCACTAGGCATCATTACCATACCAGCATGCGCTAAATGTCCTTCATTTATTCAGACCCCTTCTCTCTTGACCCCTCTCCCCCCACTCACTTGGTAATACAGGTCCTCTCTCGCCTCCGGTTAATATCACTGCCCCTTACAGACACACAAACAAGCATGAGCATTCACATCGAGAGGAGAATACAAGTATAACATTACGAAAGATGATTTAAACAGATAACTGGCACCGTGCAGCGGGCAAGCCATCGCAAATTGACTGCGCAAAGATCTGTTTCTAGCGAACTGCCTCATTGTTGTTTTCTGCTACCTCTCTTACCTCCGGTTATCTTAATTCATCATTGTCTCTGAGCGGGGCGTGCGTCCCCGCGGCTCATGAATATTCTGCGTCGGACAAAAACCCCGTGCGATATGCGCTCGAGTCACGCCGTAGGGGAGGCATGGCATAAGAAGCGGAGACGGGCTTTTGCAGATGGAAGAAAGAAGAAGGGAGGGAAGTGATGAACCCCAAGAAAACTCGCACGGAGTTTGTGCCACCACAGGGGGGTAATTAATGTGACGGAGGGGGGCGGGAGGGCCCTCGGAGATGCAGGGAGGGGACTTATAGATCACCTACTGACATCAAGTAGTTCTTACTGCTACCAAGAGGAGGCAGCGTCTTGTTCGCACCATAGCAAATGGATCACCCCTGATCATCTCGATGTCATCCTCCATTCTATAGGTCGTTCCTACCGCATGGCACGGCCAGCCAAATAACATATCGTGTCATTACCAGAGTTAATGCAGCTAAGACAAGAGAGACGCAGTATTAGCTCAGGAGCTATAAATAGTAACTCCTCTGGCGCAGAATTATTCATCGAAGTGCAGTAGCGCAACAAGCCCAAGAAGTGAAAGGTGATATTGAATTCAGAGAACACCACTTCTGGGTTATCGTGAAATAAATGTATTAAGTTGCAGCAGTTGTACCCAATGTCTTTATCAAAGTTCTATGAAAAATAAAAGAATTAAAAAACAGGAAAAAAACACTCAGTGCCCATCTCCAATAATGGTAACGTACTCATTACTTCTCTTTATGAAGAGTTTCATTGCAAAATGAGCTCACTCCATTCAGGTCAATTTGAGATATTTGCCATTAATTCTGACAAAAAAAGAAAGAAAATAATCTGAAAATATTGAGTATCTTTAATCAGAACTACAAGAATATTCCTTGTTATGCCACGAGTGAGGTATCACTGGAAAGGTTTTATTTTGCTCTATCTGATGGTAGACTTTTAATACTTTAAAAGATTAAAAAAGGCTCTTAAGCTGTTTTGCAAACAAACTCTTCATATATGTCTCTGTCACCCACACGCAACATGCATACACAAACACATACACTCACATATGAGATGCATGATATCTCATCTCTAGTCAAGCCAAAAACTGAGAAGTTAAAAAATAATTCAGCCTGCTTTTCACACATAGAAAATGATTCAATAGTACAGTAACTTCAAATCATCATAAATTTCTTTCATCAAGTGCTACTTTTAAATAATAGATTGACCACTGCTGCCTCTATCCTACTATGACCTTATTCTTTAATCTATTCAAATTTGACTGAAAAATACACAGATTATTTCAAAACAAGCACTTGAGACAGTTAACCCCAGTATAATACCTCAGGTTAAGTATTGGATAGCTTGCACCAAGAACCTGTGTGTAGACTTGGTTTATTCATTCATCTCCTGAATAAAGCTAAGCCCCTTCATGTTTAACTAGCGGCCGACCAATTTGAAAGGGCCAAAGTTAGCTTTTGAAAAAGTCCTGGCTCAACAAGAGAAAATGCCACTGCCTATTGGCACACCAGTAGTGTACAACAGCAGTGAGCCTGGTCCATGCTAGTCTCAATTCCAGTCTCCCTATTAACCTTTTCATTATAAACTTTGGTGACTTTCACAGTGTGCACATCTAAGGTACCTTTAGAGGCAAACTTCACTCAGAGAAACATTCTAATGAACTTTTGAGTTTTCGTCTGGAATAGGTAGAACATTTCAGTGATATACCAAATACTTATTTCTCTTCTTTGCACAGCACACAACCACAAGCAAGGAAACGAGAAGAGGCTCATATCCATTCAATGCCAATATAAATCCACTTTCACAGAGAAAACTTCTCAAAATAATTGTATCTGCAACAAGAACAATGACGAATCATAACTAGCAAACGGCTGCAAGTTCAGAACAAGGTATGCAGCCTTGAACATCATCTTTAACAGTCAGCAATTTTGTGGCTTGGACTTGACTCTGACTTCAAAGTTCAGTGTTCGTACATACTAGAGAGTTACCACACTGCCGAATCTTAGCTGCGATGAGAAACAATCTTATCCAACTGTCACGCTATTCCTCATACAGTAAACAGAGAATAGATCTATCATAGATGAAATACAACTGAGTGCTAATTCATTTCAGAGAATGAGAGAGTGTAGTCTGGAAGAGTTTGGAAAGGGAGACTACTCAAACAAGGGGTGAGGCCTGAAGCCCCAGTTTCCAAACTGAAGAGGGGTGTGGTTGTGGCGACTGGAGTACCCCCTCGGATCAGTCAAAGAACCCTCCATTATTCCTCGTCATTCAACACGTGATTGAGGGCGCAGTGAAGGTATTTTTACTTGCCCAAGAGAAGACAGCGTGGATTTTCCACAAAGTTTTGTAAACAGTCTTATTCTTTAACAAAGTCAAGTGGGCTTTGTGTTCTATGATACGGGGGCAAAACATCAGGAGTTCAAAAGAGGATGTAGATGGGGGAAAGAGACTGGGGTTAAAGGATGAGAAACAACACCCTCAGACTCCCATGTAGAATCTTAGAGGAATCAGGGTACTAAGGCCATGTCCATTCAGGTAAGCAGCCCTCCTTGGCATGCCATCCCCACTTTCACAAAAATTGTCTAGCGGTAGCATTTTCTACAACTGCTCTATAACATCCATCATGCCCCATTGCATAAAAGATATAAGCTATTTTTATCCCATGCTCCTTCAATGGGCAAGACATATCTTTGATGTACAGATACAAAAAATGACCATGATATGAATTCTGTCACACGTCTGACATGTGAGCTGTCATTTGTATCTGAAGCCACAGCAAGCTATCAATGACTGTTCTGGATCCCTCACAGTGTTGTGCGAGTGAGCGATATCTATAACCTCCAAGACGGGCAGCCTTGCGGGGGACAGCAGTACTGCACAATGCCTGAATAACGTCACAAGACTTTGGCTTATCTGTTTTCTTCTTCTTGAGCTGTCATAGGTGAGCAGCTCAGCTCTGTTACTTCAAAAACAATTTACCATAGCAAATTAAGTGCCTATGTGAATACCTTTTTATCAAACAAACAAAAGAAAAAGATTATTTCATTGCAGTTACAGGATGGTTATAGGTTGAATATGAAATCCATGTTTGTATGTGGAGATGTGAATGTTGTGGAAATACCATTTCAGTCACATTTATCTGGCTTTACACAAGAACCTCCAGCAATATTGAACATTATAGGACACATGTCTATGGTCTATCATAATTTACAGTCTGGCTCTGTATGCACCAACTGAACAAGTGCAAAAGACAACATTCAGGTTGAACTGACAAGGTACAAGGTATTTGTAGCATCTACTTGGTTGTATTCAGTACGTAATTTCACACTCTGCACCAATTTGTGACAAGTAAAGTTGGAAGAAGTCTTTTGATAGAGCTGTCTTCAACAAGCTTTTTGTGTAGTCCCACATGTGTATATTTCTGTGTGCTATATGTCTGCATGCCGGCCGCACAAATAAAGCACATTTGACATGACCAAAAACGGCTGAGTCTTGGACATCACATTGTCTTACAAATTAATAATTCATGCAAGTACGTGTAGGCCTATATCTGAGGGAAAATAGATTATCAAAACTTTCTGGCAGATGTTTCTCTTTAATCTGTCTCTCTGTCCTGTCAAGATTTGTAGACTTACAAAGGAAATGGTCTTTCCTGTCTACCACTTCCTCTCGAAAACTCAGTCACCCTTAAAGGAAAAATCCTCCCTTTGCCTGGCATCAGCAGGGATCTGAAATAGTAATCAATTTGACGTACAATGAATGAGACAGTCGCTAATCCTATCAGCATATCTTGAAAGTTGACTCATATCACAGGATGACAGCATCAATTCCCTCTAAACTGCATGAAAGATGCAACAAAAAAACCCCACCACCACAGGTAAATAATTCTGGTTTTAAAAGAAAGAGGAAATGTGGTAATGGCCTTGATACCACCTCTACAGATGCCTGAAAGTGGCTGGTCTACAATTGAGAACATGTAAAAAGGCTGATTGCCATCTTTAATCCGTTAAGGACGGTTTGATTTTGCTCCAACACGCATTTTCCATAGACGCTTGCCCGAGTATACTTGGGACTCGTCCTCAACGGGTTAAGAAGGAAACTCTGGTCTGAATCCGTGCTCCTAGCTGTGTTTTTAGTGACGCTTTTTCGACTTCATAATATGAAATCCACTCTAGTTGTGTGAGAATGAACTCTTTGTCTTACAGTACACTGTATATTGCTTATATTCTTCCTCCCTGGCATACACAATCTGGACTCTACACATTGAACATATTTTATCTGATGTCAAAATGATATTACGACAGCAATATTCTCTATGAAAGACAATCTGATTGCTAATGCTATATATTGCAATAAAAGTAGAATGCAACGACAAAAATTAAGGCAAAAGGAAAACACATGACTTGATTACTGTAAAACATGATATATTCGCGGCATGAAATTTTCGCAAATTGGAGCCAACAGCCTTTTTCTTGGCATGAAATTTTCACGAATTGCTACTGGCATTCAATGCATGTAGTGTAGACAAAAGCTTTCGCGTGCAATTTCACGAATTTTGGCGCTCGCGAAATTAAAATGCACGCGAAAATTCCTCGTTTTACAGTATCACCTACAAAATGCCTTCTTGAAGACCAAAAAGACCTAAAATCCCCCACTATAATTTTGATATAGGAAACTGTTGTGGTTGTTTAACTTTCCATCCATGATACTGAGCATCTCCCCCCCCCCCCCCCAAAAAAAAAAAAAGAAAGAAAGAAAAGGTTTTGTCAAATTGTGTTCATCAAGAAAGTCAAGTCTTAACTTCACCAGTATGCATGTTTTTTCCTCAATACTTTTTCTCACACCATCAGGAAAGGCAAACTAGGTTTGAAATATAAATATATTCTACACAATTATACCATTGACTTTAATCCCAAAGTCATGCTTTAAACACATGTTTTAAGCTCTTCCTTTTCCTTCTTCCTACAGACTGTCTGGACAGCCATGATTCCAGCACCAATAGTCAACATTCACTTCCCCCATCCTCTCCTTTATGGCCTCTATAAACTTCCTTGCATTCGCTTTTTCTCTCTGTCTTGATTCTTCTGACTCATACAAGTCTCTGAAACTGACTGGAATTGATACTATCTTCTGACAACCGAAAAAAAGGAGAAAATTCTCTGTTTATTATCACGGCAGGTACTGACCCGCATTTGCAAACAATTACGGGTAGTTTCAAACAGTAATAGCACCATTACTGAACCTAAAAGACAATGTTTAGCATCCTGATAGCTCTTTTTTTCTTGAAGGTTTATATTTACATTGATACATCTACATTTGTGTATGAGTGTGTGTGTGTGTGTGCCTGAATACTATACATATTTCCATTTCCACAGGTGTTTTTGTTGTTGTTGTTGTGTTGTTGTTGGTTGTTGTTTTTTGTTTCACTGAAAGCACATCATCCGTATTATTAGGAGTGAGATTTCAACACACATAACATACTGCTTTTTTTATGACTAAATGTAAATAACAATATTTAAAATGTCAAGAAACTATCCCAAGAAACCCCCCCAAGAAAAATACAATAGTATAGAAATGCAAGACTAAGACTACACCACATCATTGTTGCCATAAATGCAATCTAAGGTAGATGTAAGAAGTGTATCATTTTGCCATGCCATATTTGCAGAAGGTGGCTTAGAAGCAAGCAAACACTGTATACAACCCAGTGAGGAACAGAAGCAGTAATCTGCATGCCATTACATAACTGACATGATAAGAACATGTGGAATGTTTGCCATCTTTGTGGGTGTGTGTGTGTGTGTGTGTGTGTGTGTGTGCTAGGATCTGTACTATACTGGAGAAGTATCCCTTTAAACACCCACTTATCTCAGGCTACAATGGACTACACATCATTTTACACTGCATTCTACCTGCAATATTGCACTGTAGACAACACAAGTGTCTATAACCTTCGTATATCATGTATCAATTTAATCAACTACCTTATTAGACCACGAGTGATTATAGAACATCATCCTACACCACAATTGCAACAAATGCTGGTTTAAGCTAGTTGTTTGTATGATACGTAAAGTCAAAATTTGAAAGGAAAAACATACAAAAAGGTTCCAAACCCTTTGTCCAAAGTATACAACTGGCATGGTTACATGACTGCAATGGTATTCATTCATAAATGGTAAAAGTCTTTGCAGTTGCACGATCTCGACTACAACCCAACTCAGTGAAATACTTCTACATATTTTATCTCATTTTTATCACTTTTTTATGTTTTTCCTAGATATTTATTTCCCTATTTTATCTGCAAAGCAAAGAATATTTATCACATGCCAGCCCTAGGTGACCTTTGACCTCCAGCATGGCCGCCGGGGAGAACTGTGGAATGTCAGAGGCAAGGTCATGGCTGTAGCCATTAGGGGAGAGCACATCAACTGGCGAAGATCCCTCCGAAGGGCCCCTGTGCAAACTCCTCAAAATAGTCACTTTTAGCTCCGCCCGTCCAAACCCTATCATGTTCATATTTTTCCGTCTCCTTTGAAGCCAATAATATCTCCAAACATATGAGGTATTGCAAACAAAACCCCACAGTCTTCTAAGAAAGACAGAGAGATATAGAAATTTGAAAGGGAGAAAATGCCGTACTGGGTAAACGGCGCCATGAATGAGGAAGCACCAGAGTCCATATGAGGTTCAATGTGTATACTTGCAGTGCAGTCCCTAGCAATGCTACTTTGCCCATTAACGAGAAACAGGTTTGCTACTTAAAAATAGTAGGAAGACAATTGCACCACAATCTCTGGTCATTTGACATGAGATAGTGGTACTCCTTTGCATAAGAGAAACATGGTCCCTACTTTAAAATGGTACGAAACAGTTGTATCATAAGCTTTGATCATATGACCACAGATCGTGGTGCTGCTTTGCTTATAATTAAGAGAAAGAAGGTCTCTACTTAAAAATGGTAAGAAGGCAGTTGCATCATGATATCTGGTCATATGACCATGCCTTTCACAAGCACAGCCATAATTTCGTTCTGTTTTTCATCATCAACATTTTTAAAGAGACTCCTTATCGTCTCCCCCCCCCCCAGCTCACAATCATATGACTCTGATGTAGGCCCTATATTTGTAACCCTTGTAAGTTGTCTGTTTTAGTTTGTTTACAAACACATTTACCCTTGATACTATGGTAACATTGCCAATACGAAATCCAATACCAGTGATAGGACACAAGTATAATTAACAAGTTGCTCTTCCTGTTTTTAGTACAAGCAACATTGGTGCACTATGGAGTCTTCTCTTTGGATGGTATTCCTCTTATACCTATTCTCTCTAACATACTGAAATCTCCACAGAATTTATCAGGAACCATCAAGCCACTTAACCCGTTGAGGACGGTTTTATTTTGCTACAACAGGCATTTCCCATAGACACCTGCCCAAGCATACTCGGAACTCGTCCTCAACGGGTTACGGGAAATGGGTGAACACTCAGAAACAGATAATAAACACACACACAAAAGAGGTTTGATTTTAAAAGGAAGCGCAGAAGCTTTGTGCACCTGTAAACATCAAAGCAACAGGGTTTTTTTCTTTCTTTTCGTTTGTTACGACTGGGTCGCATCCCACCGCATTCTGGATCTTGAAATGGAATGTTCCTCGGTGGGAATGTGCCAAGAAATACTAGATCCTTGGCATTGGTGTCGTGACGGGGGAGAGTCGATATGACATTTTTATTGACTCTAGGCTGTTCATGTGACGTGTAATAAGCCACCTTGGCAATGATTTCAAGTGTGCTGCAATATGTTAAGACATGTAATATATAGTTCTATGATGCATTTGGCACCCAGAAACAACCTTGCTGGAGAGAAGTTCTAAGTTTCCAAAACATCCAATAACTGTAGCAAAGGGTTTGTTTGCTAGATTGTTTGTATGTGCTAGCACGTTTTCACGAAAACAGTATTGCTCACTGTTATAGTTGATGGTATGGCATGAACTACACACTTGCCTTGTTTCATCATCACTTTCCCCATCATACCATTCTCCTCACAATACAAAGATGAAATCTAACACAGAATAGGTAACTAGCAAAAGAACAGCAGATTTTTTTTTCCTTGAAAATGTTGTTACACTACCAAATGTCATCCCAGTGATTTTAAAGCCCATTGGGGTGATGCCTTTGAATTGAATGTGGCTGCAATCTCTGTAACAAGCCCAGATTACTCCTTTTTGTGTGTCTCTAATGCTATGTACTTGAGACCCACAGTGTGAGGGAAGCCAGCTATTCTTATCCCTATTGCATAATGACAAAATCCTATTACCGTAGCTATACCACAATCTCATTCCCCCCCCCCCCCCCCATTGTCTATGTGGTGGCACAAAGGGAAGAGTATTTCCTTCAACACTGTGTAGCTAAACTATGGCTTATAGGAAGGCGTGATAACACACAGATTACAGTACACATTGCTGCTGTATCTGATTATATTACAAACTGATACCGTAAGGGTTAGAGCAAGAAGGCTATGAGATCTGAACACTTATGTGAGGAATGCATCATATCTACAGCTGATTGTAACATAGCAACACCTCCATCTTGGAACAAAAAGGGCGTAAAGACTCACTGCCACATAAAGGGTGCTCGGCGCATCTGAACGAACCTGACACATGATAACATCAGGGCGATCACTAGACAACATTTACATATTGTATGCACTCCAAAAATTCTACAGGTAGCTGGGAATATATTTGGCGCTGTGCATTACGAACTTGAAACAACTACGAAGACAGATGGCAGAGAAAAGCTACAATGTATGGGTGATGAGAGCAGAATTGAGCAATTAATCTGGAGAATGAATCACACATTGTCTCCTTATCTTACTACAAATGCTATGTTGTGAGTATGTGAAAGTGAAGAGACAGACTGTTTGAAACAAACAATATTCAATGTTCAGGGATTAAGCAGTATATGAACGCATCCATCAGCAACAAACCAAGCATTTACTGAGAATGAGACAAAAGGAGCAATTTAACCCGAGTGTCATTCTAGTTTCACCTCCGACAGCTTTGCTGAAGTTTTGTTTCACTTTTTAGACTCTAATTTGATAACACAAATCTTCAGATCTTATCCCTTGGTATATCTATACTATGATGATTTGTGACTTACAATGTCACAGGCCTCCTAGGCCATATGTTATCTGAAAACTAGTGGCTACTGGTCAGATGGGCTTTGTGCAAATCTGACAACTGCATCAGAGGGGCAAGTGGAAGGTGCAGATATTACTTCAACATGAACAACTTGTATTGGGGGGGGGGGGGGAGCAAGAAAAAGATGGGGGAAAATTGTCAGAGAAATGTATGAGCCATAAAACTCAACTTTTCCACATGTGATCAATAGGTCAGGCCAAAAGTCGTATCATAAAATTCTGACAACCCTGGCAATGGAGAGGGCCCGTGGATGGCTCCAGTATGGCAGGGAAAAAGGCAGGTGCACACACACACACTCATACACATACTTGTGCTGGTAGCACTCCCAGGCCATTAAAGCAACAAAAAAAAAAGAGACATGCTCTCAAATTACATGCGGAGATCCAACATGTCACAGTCATATGAACTTGATGTTCCAAGTTCAGAGCACGTTGGGAGAGGGGGGGGGGGGGATTAAGTATTTGCAGAAGAATAGCAACAAGTCTGGGTACATGAAAATCAATCTTCAAAGCAGTTTGGGTTAACTCTTGCTTGCTTGTTTTTTTAATAGCTTATTGCGATACACACATGACTGTGAATAATAATTTTGAAAAAAAAAAATGATTATGCTGTTAAGTGCACAGTCTACATAATGGGGAAAAAGGAGGAAACACCATGCACATCCTAAGAAAGAATGTGAAAGCAGGAGAAAGAGAAAGAGAAATATTGTGTCTGGATCATATTACTTGAAATCATCCCCACTTCACGTGTCATAAGCTCACAAGTGCAGTACGACAACGCACCTTGGTATCAGATTGCAGTAGGCTTTTTTTTTTTTCTTCTTCATCGTCTTCTTCTTCTTCTCCTTCTTTTCTTTCTACCCGTACTGAATCTCTCTTCCCACCAAACCAAATTTACAGCCTACGGGGGAAGAGGGATTCCTACATGAAAGTGAAACCAAACCTTCCAGCACCATGGCAGAAAAGCTGTGCAGTCAAATCAGCATAGAGCAGTTATAGCGGGACAGAACATGGCTGCAGACGGCACGAACGCAACGCAGGGGGGACAATAAGCCAGAGATCACACTAAGTAGCCATTAAAGCGATTCTATATAACCTCTCTTCAACACCAACTGGCAGTTTCTAGTCATACTAATTGCCGTGAAGCACCACGATCATTCTTAATGTATGACAGCCAAGTACACTAATCACAAGAGGGTGAGCGATTAATTTGCATTTTCCATAAAGTTAGAAAGTTAGAAGTCTTGTTGACTTTCTGATACGCTTGCTTTATGAAGGAAGAATCTTTTTTAGGGAGAGTTCCGTCTCCTGACCTGCTACTTAGCGTGTTTAATACCTGAGCTTCCTACTCCTCTTTGCTTCTCATATCACAGCATGTTAGATGTTGAATACTTAGCACGCACTTCTACAGTGTGTTGTGGTGTTCAGATGGAAGCGAGAATGGGGAAGTATTCCAAGACCAAATATGGGACCAAGCCCCCTACGATTGTCTCTTGGTCCACAATCAGCACCCCACCCCAACCTCCCTCCCCAGAGAAGAAGAGATTGCCTTGTATTTCCTTGTAGGATAATGAATGCCAAGCTTGATGTAAGACCAATAGAGCACATAGAGAGAGCTCAGCATTGGGGACAGAGAAGATGAGTCTCTTATGTAACTGGTTATCTCTTCCTCCTCCTCCTCCTCCTTCATCTTCCTCCTCCTACATTTTCCTTCTCCTTAGATGGTTCAATCATTATACCTCATCACTTGAACATATCAGTTGCTTCATCGCTTGAACAAATCAAACTGTCGACGTTGGGCCTACGTGTGGCATACCAACGCCAATTTGCCCTCCACGGGGGAGGAGGGAAAAGTTCGATCGAAAGCCTGCGGTACCTGCCAAGCCGCCCAAGACTGGCTGCAAGCATGTTGCCCATGGACCCAAACCATCTCGCCGTGACCTTGGTAACAAGGAGGAATGCACTGACCCCCGGACCTCCCGTTGGTAGCCCTCCAACGACAACCATGGGAACCCTGGCAGTACCATTTGGCTGGAGGATCAATGCCAAGAAGAGGAGAATGCTGGAATTGGAGTTTGCTCCTTGGAAGAGAAGTGATGCCATCATGGATGCACAGTAAGGGGGGCGGACCAGAGGAGGAAAAAAGAAATCATTTCCACTGAAGCTGAGTTTATATCACAGAGACTGCTAAAAGGGGAAGGGGAAATATAATTACTTAAAAAAATAATAAAGAAAAGAGGAAGAGGAATTACAAACCAGCCTTTTTCCCTTCTTCTTTTCTTTCACTCCCTAAACAACAAGAACAACAAGCCCTAGGGTGAGAACCAACAAGATGGTGAGAATGATAGTAATGATGAGCATGATGCTGATGATGATGAGGTGGAGGAGGATGAGGTGGAGGAGGACGACGAAGAGGAGGGGAAAGAAGAGGAGGAAGAAGAGGAGGACAATGTCAGAATAACAGGAAAAGAAGATGGTTTTCATGTAATTTTTTTAAATCTTAGTAAAAAACATCATGCGACCAGCATCACTGCCCCCTAGCTGTTTACCTCAATAAGGATACCACTTCAGACATACCTACTGTATTTGTTAATGCCCTATAGATGTCTAAATAGTCACAAGTTTTGCGAGATATTTCATTTCAGCTCAGATTTTCAGAGATACCATTGATACAGGCCCTAATAATTTTGCTCCTCTGCATTCATGAAATATGATGGGGGGTGTAAATATATTTTCCTTTGAAAAATAAACAGCAGAGAAATGACGCGGGCAATTTTTCAGTCGGAAGTCTGCTCTCCTTTTGGCAGGAGGGATGGTTGGTACTCAGAGGAACCATACCTCACACAAAGTGGGATTTGTATTGCAGTCTGTTTCGAGACAGCGCCTAGAGTTGACTACTAAAATCCATAACAGAGAAGTGTGTGTTGTGGCTGTACTGTAAGAATAAGGAGACAAAAAATGGAATTATGAGGCTTCCCTTTCAAACATGAGACTCGGGGTGAGAAAAGCCTCATTCATTTCAACATTATCGGGAAGAGTAGACTTCAACATTTGCGGGATGCCATCGCACAGCGATGTGAATTTCAGGTGCTCCGGCGCGAATTAGTCGTGAGGGGGGTAGCGAGCCGTTTTGTAGCTACTCCACTCTTGTTTTAAGTGTCTTCTCTGGCACAGCTGTTTTCTGGAGTTGTTTTGCTGGATGCATCAGGCGTCGGGAGCCCTCATTTCTGTGTTAGGATGGTGGATCAATCAATGTGCTATGGATTCATTTCAACTCTAGTCACTCTACCCGACTAATACAAACCCCCTATCATCCTACCCCCTAGCCAATGGATTGAAGTGCTGTAGCCCCATTCTTCAAAAGACAGAATAATTTTCAAGGTGACAACTGAGAACTTCACACTCAGAAGCAGTATGCTTTTCAAAATATTTACCTATGTGTCAACCCCTCCCCCCCAAGAAAAAAAAAATAACTACAAATAAAAAATATGAAAATAAAGAGAATCTAAAAATAACTATAGCTTTTCTATTCATGTTCTAGTATGTGAAAAAACAACAACAGAACAAACAAACATCATTTCGACATCCACGGTAGCAGAGCTACATCGTGACATAAGCTTGACTCTTCCAAATGTATCCAAGTTTCAGTGAGAGTAAAAAGAGCTTATTCAACAGTATCTACATACTACCAAGGTAACACATTGAAGAGTTTCCTGAATGCACCCTCATTGTATATATTCTTAGCTATCCAGGCCAGTCATAAAACAAACAAAGAAAATAAAGGATACAACAGAAAAAATTGGAAAATATGCTCATAGAGCATATAACCCAATATTCAAAACAGAAATATTAAATGGGTTACTGTAAAAGTGGTTTCTTTCGCGTACAGAAACTTTCGTGGTTTCCATCGGTGCCGACTTTTTCGCGTGTGTTTAAATTCGCGGTCGGTAATGATAGCATTGTAACAAGCGACGAGTTCAAAACATTTTCGCGTGATGTTAAATTCATGGTTCAACCTCAAAGCGCGAAAAGCGCGAAAATAAAACCACCGCGAAAGAAACCACTTTTACAGTATTGGAATCATGGAACTTGTGCAGCCTAACCATTCAGATTTATAGACCCAGTAGTGTGGGCATTTACTGGTGGTCCAATTCATTCACTGCCCACCATGGTATTGGTACATTCAAAACCACGAATAGCACCGGTCAGTAAATATGTGCTTCGAATTGTACCTGCATCAGTAACAGTCATCTCCAGTTAAGATTCTTCAGCTGTGTGTGTATTTGCACAGAGATCAGTGATTAAACCGAGCACAATTCGTTACGGAGATTCTTGCATATCGTATCCGTGCTGGGCCAGCTACTAGCCTTTCCACGCCATGTATCCCCACGCTATACCGGGTCTTTAAAGCTTAATCCCACGAAAAGTGTGACCAGGTTCCTCGGAGGGACGGACCCACCACCGACCAACCTGTCATGTTTAGATAAGGAGAGGATGCCCAGGAACCAGGACTGGAAGTAACTCTGCCAAACTTCCTTGATATCACGACCGAGAGATGAGAGGATATGATTCATAGCACCCAGCTTGTCCTGATCACAAAACCATGTGTGACCAACCCCAGGCCACGGAGGAAGATACTGAGGTTTAGACATAGATCCCTTTCACTGACAGCCGATCGCGAGAAGCGGAACGGGAATACCCGGACACATGATATACCAATGGTGCTGAGAAACAGATATATTAGATCTTGAACAAATTAGAAATATGATTTCCATCAACAAAACTGGAGCATACCCAGTTGTTGATGGTTTTTTTTTAATGACAAAAGTCAGAAATCGTATCACTAGTAAAAAGGGAGGGACATTCAAAAGTATAGAAATTTATGAATGTCCTTTACTCTCATAACTTTGAAAAAAAAAATGCAAGTGAGAATGAACGTCAAACACTGGGCAACACAGACAACTGTGAAATCAAAACATCAAATATATGTTACTCCCTATAAATGAATGTGCTTTAGGTTGTAGGAAGACGTATTTCTTGACCAGACAATGTTACTATCACTCTAACGTTCATTAGCAGATATATGAATATGTTTTATGCGTGCGCACTTATTTATGTTTGTTTGCAGTGGTATAATGGATGTAGGACTAACCTGTTTAACACATAGAAGGAGATAGTGGTAGTATCTTCTTTATTCTCCTATTCCTAACTTGCTAAATATGATGGACATTGAACAAAATGATCATAACAAACAAGAACCATGAACTCTTCTGTTACAAACCATATTTTGGATGCTCTCAGTGGGTGTGTCTGTCTATGTGCACAAAGAGATAGAGAAAGATTCTCTTATCGGATATATAAGCACACTCATATAGAATGACTTATATATCTGTATATACAAACTTATATATCTGTATATATAAGTCTGTATATATCTATGTTTGTATGTGTATATATACCTCTGTATATTACCTGCCTGTATCTATACACCAAGAGAGATGACTGAAAGGGTGAAAGACTGGTTGAAGATATGATTAAATATATCTTGCATCATCGAAATCAGGAATGGCAGATCGTAGCACATGATAACATACCACCAAAAAGTATTCCATCTATGTGTCAGTGACACATCCTACATGACAGAAAACATGAATTACTAATAGATATACACCTCTTCCTTCCAATGCACTCAAGTGGGAGATTTGGTACAGGGATGACTGTATAACAAGTCAGGACAATGTAAGAAACCTTGTGGTTTTCATCTTTTTTTTTGTAATCGAAAGGGACACAGCAACGCGGGAAGACCCGAACATTCGACCTGGTCGAGAGCGAGCGTGAAGGAAATATGAGCACCAACTTCCTCTCCCAAGCTGTTATTGGGAATGGCTCACAAAAGGGGAACCCATAAAGGATTTGAAACCAGCTCTGTCCCAAAGTCATCCTACAGTATATAGCTACACACAAGGACAAGTGCTATCAATACCACACTATCTTACACTGTAAAGCCATACTGCACTACATAGTACATCTTCCACTGCATATAATCATGCCCCGCGTATGCTGTATATAATAGCACGCAAAATCGTTGTATGAATCCCCTTGCACCGATTAGATTCTCATGCTTTTGCTAATCTAAGGACATAATACAACAAAAATCCAATGTGTATAATATAAGATGGTTTACCTTCTGAAGTTCGGATTTATGAGGGTTAAAAACTGATTTGTATATTTTCACACATATTTCAGACACACAATGAATATGAAATGGAAATAAAAATATGTGATCAAAATTGAACTTGACCAAGTGTGCATGTCTCGTTAAAGCCCAGTGGTTAATGTCTGTGCAATTTGGTAATACTCACACTGTACTGGTAAAATTGCTTCATGGCTAGTTTGCCGCCTTGCGGATACGACCCCTTCAGTGCTAGGTGCGCTCTGATGAAGCTCTGGCTTGGTATGTCCCCGGCGCTCATTGGCAGCTTGCCGTGTTTGCGGCGTATAACGTTCATGCACCCCGGCGCACTGTCCCTCGAACTCTGCTGCAGAATATTCACGGGATTTAGCAACATTTAAAGCGCCCTGGGTGGAGGCCGATCACACAGGATAGTGGGCTAAAGCGAATTTTAGGGAAAAAAAGAGATAGACGAGAGCGTATATATCACGAAACACGCTCTAAAACGACGTACTGTCTCTGTTTCCAATCCCGTCACTAACTCTCATAAACACATTGGTACTCGTAGAAGAAACCGTTGCGGCACTACTTCGTATTTCATCGAAGAGGAACTGGTAATGTAATTTCACACTGGTCGTTTCCGATGTATGCCAGCTTCCCTGACACTGTGAGAGGCTTCGTGAACTCCTCGCCGTGGTTGTCGATGTTACTTGTCTGAGATCTGATCACTATCCCTTCTCGATCTCTCTCTCTCTTTTTCCTCCTCTTGTTTATTTGCTAGCTCATTACACCAATTCGTTCATCTTCAATTGTGGCCTGCGTCGTCGTCGGCTGTGCTCACTGCCTCTCAACCTGCTCCTGTGTAAGCTGTAATCGGCAGCTAATTGCCCGTGATGCATGCGCTCATCAGAAAAATCAGACGGTGCGGCGGGGCAAAGAGTGAGAAAAGAGTGTCGATTCCTGGGTGAATTTGTGTCTTGCCGTCCAAACTGAGCGGCTCACGAAAGCTCCGACATCCGTCCCGAGGAAGTATAAATCCAGACTACTATGGACTGGTGTGGAATAGGAAATGGGATCTCAATGAGGTCTCCGTTACACAAATGGGTGACTGGTAGGAAACGTGGAAGAATGGCCGGGGTGAGAGAAGGGAGAGAAACAGACAGAGAGAGGTAGAGAGAGAGGGAGAATATATCCTTTCACAGCATAGATGCACACTCTCACTCCGCTGGTCGATCTCTGATCTACTTCCCTCTAGCTCCGTGACACGGCTCCGGGGGCAGCGCAAAAAGTCAGTGGTCAGCCGCTGGTAAAACTCTGAGGGGGTGCATGCAACAACTTCACTGCCAGGCCAAAGTCTCCACTGCCCAAGCCCGATGCGATGCTTAGCCGGTCAGTCTGGTCCCAGAAGCAATCAAAAGAACGCCAGAATGTGAAGTGGGCGGGTGGGCTGAATGGGAGTGTTTGAATCAGGAGGATTCCACGGCTTGGTGCTCACTGACGGACTGGCTGGTATGAGCTACTTACTACCTTCCATGCACGGACTGACTGACTGCCTGCTGCCGGCTTTCTAGCCTGACCCTACTGGTGTATAGCGGACGACACTTTGCTACCACTGAAGCCTATTAGATATGCTTAGCCGCATAACACCACAGCAGTTCGTATTAGCATGTCAAAGAGGGTAAGAGAGTAGAGCTCCCCTAACAACAAAAAGTAGACTTAAGCTCTCCAAACAGCCCCGGAATATTACTCCCGAAGACCCACTGCCTGACGCTCGGCCGGATCTTATCATGTGTGTACAATTTTAGGAGCTTCTTTTAAACTCACTGAAGCAAAGAGAGATAGATAGGAGGGGAGGGAGAGAGAGAGGAGGAGAGAAAGAGAGAGATCGACCCTATATAGATAGTGCCTTGAGTTTTCCTCTTCCATTTCTTCTTCTCCTCCAACTGTTTTTACACACATGACACTTCTCCAACTGGACAGAGTCCAAACACAGAGCACACACATCACACACAAACATCTACACACACACACACACACACACACATACACAGTTTGTTTCCTCTCCAATATGTATGCTCATGGCAAACACAGAGCTAATACCCTATTCATGAACTTGAACAACCCTTACCAGGGGCAGTCATACACAAACACACACAGACACACACATCCCTACACTTGCTACACATCATATCTCCCTGCAGTAACTTCTCATATTTTCACGGTGACTTGAT